>NC_092858.1:174987969-175006512 GCF_032062135.1 Pyxicephalus adspersus
TAGTGACAGATCCCAATCAGAGACCCCTAGTGACAGATCCCAATGAGAGATCCCTAGTGAACAGATCCCAATCAGAGACCCCTAGTGACAGATCCTAATGAGAGGTCCCTAGTGACAGATCACAATGAAAGCCCCTTAGTGACAGATGCCTAATAAAAGACCCCTAGTTACAGATCCTAATTAGAGGCCCCTAGTTGCAGACTCAGGGACCTCTAGTGATGGACCCCAATGAGAGACACCCAGTGACAGATCTCAAATGGGAGACCCCTTCTTACAGGTCCCAGTAAGGCATGCCGTGACAGATCCCAATGAGGGTCCACTAGTGACAGATGCCTAATGAAAGACCCCTAGTTGCAGACTCCAATCAGAGACCTGTAGTGATGGACCCCAAAATGGACCTCAGTGACAGACCCTCCCAGTGACGGACCCTCCCAGTGACAGACCCCCCCTAGTGACAGACCCCAATAGGAAAATCATAGAATGCCCCCCTTTTTTTCTGCCTGTTTGCATTTGGCTTATATAGCAAACCCTACAAGCCCTGATGAAGGGAAATTGGTGAACGCCAGAAATGTGTTGGAGATTTGTATTTGGGGCAAATAAAGATGAGCTTCTCCTATTAGAACTTCCTTGACCCTCTATATCTTTAACTATTTCATCACAAGAGTACTATGGTGGCACTCCATGCCAATGAGAGCTGCCCCAAGCCTGGTACTACCCGCAGAACTGCATTCTAGAAGCACAGGCGTGTGTTCCTAGATCCCTGCTGTATAGTTCTCATTTTACAATTTATATGTTCTCATGACATTTTACATACATTTGTCATAGAAAGCGTGTGGGATCAGCTCAGTCCTGGTGACGTCTTTATGGTACTCAGACCCGTTTGTTGCGGTCGCTGTTAGTTTTCATTATGGCTTGTTCACAGGGTGAATGTGAATAGAATATAGGCCTAAATATATTTTAGTAAATGCAGGAACGGTAAATACTAAAATCTGACTTGTTGTCAGCCTATTACAGCCCCCGTATAGCGAGGATCAGACTGGGAGAAGCAGAAATGGCCATTGTGCTGCAGTGTTAGGAATTGCTGATAAGCGAAGAGAGCCGGTTTTAGCAGTGAATCTGGGATGTACAGAAGCGCTTGGTTCTTCTTGTATAGTGAGAGGTAAATTTGCTCACATAATACTTGGTGGTGAGCACCAGTGAAGTCTATGGGAAGTGAATTTGCTTTAACTTCCTAATTGTAGGGTGAATAAGGCAACTAGTGTTAGAAAAGGTCAGCACCATGGGGGAAAGGTACCAATGCAGCATGGGGAGCCAGGCAATGCCATGGGGGAAAGGTGCCAATGCAGCATGGGGAGCCAGGCAATGCCATGGGGGAAAGGTGCCAATGCAATGCAGCATGGGGAACCAGGCAATGCCACAGGGGAAAGGTGCCAATGCAGCATGGGGAGCCAGGCAATGCCATGGGGGAAAGGTGCCAATGCAGCATGGGGAACCAAGCAATGACATGGGGGAAAGGTGCCAATGCAATGCAGCATGGGGAACCAGGCAATGCCACAAGGGAAAGGTGCCAATGTAGCATGGGGAACAAGGCAATGCCATGGGGGAAAGGTGCCAATGCAGCATGGGGAACCAAGCAATGACATGGGGGAAAGGTGCCAATGCAGCATGGGGAGCCAGGGACTTCAATTGGGTACATTTATCAATGTTGCATAGGAAGCCAGGAAATGTCATGGGGGAAAGTTTCAAAGCAGCATGGGGAACCCGAGACTTCAATGAAAGACTTGTACCAATGCAACATACAAAGCTGAGCACTGCCATGCGGCTGCTATGGAGGATAAGTACTAATGTAGCATGGGGACCAAGGAAGTGCCACGGGGGAACAAGTATCAATGCCCCATAGGGGTCGGGTACTGCCATAGAGGACAAGTAACAATGCAACATAGGAAGCCAGACCCTGGCATGAGGGGCAACTTCCCATGCACCATGGGAAACCAGGAACTGCTATGGGGAACAAGTGCCATTGCATCACTGGGGTCTGCAAGGGAGGACAAGTAACACTGCAACATTTGAAGGTAGACCCAGAGGGGACAAATACCATGAAGCATGGGGAGCCAAGCACTGCCATGAACAGACAAGAACCAATGCAGCATGGGGGGCCACTATTGATATGGAGGATGCAAAAATATGAGACCCAAATCGATCAGTCATATTGATTGATGGTTTCTGGTTGGGTTCCATCTACACCAGACAACCAAAAACTGGTGACCCATCATGGCAATCTGTGGCAGGTTCACCATGTACATGACCACACCTCTTAGCACTGCAGTGCGCACAGCTCACATTCACCGTCTCTCACATCAACAATTTTATATTGACACATAGTTCATGGCTGTCATTTCCAGCCACAAAATGAAAAAATTGAGTCATCTAACGGTTGGAGGGATTGTTCTGACTTCTGATGAGCCAAATATCAGTCTCTACTTCCCACCTATGACTCCGTGACGGTCAGAGTTATGCTGAACACTTTCTGTTATTGGGGGACGTGACCACGACTTTTGTGATCATATAATTTTCCATGACAACCATTGCGCCATAGTGTACAGAAGTGGGTGTTCGGCTTGTGCTTTATTGTTTGTGAGGCTTTAAAGTAAAGCTTCTGTCTGACCTCAGGACATTCATTTCAATCTAGCTTATGTGCATTTAACTTATTTCAGTCATTTTGTTTAGCTGTAATTAAAGACACGCCAAGACTGCTGCTGCTTTGTAAAAGCCGTACATTTAAAAACACTACTAATTTTAAATTTCCCACCCGGTCCCGCCTATTTCTCTGCCCGTCCGGCATCTGAAAATGCTTGGCAATGCAATGTATGCACTAATTGGCCCCTAGCTACAGTTCTTAAATAGATTTGAAAGATTTGAGAAAGAAAACAAATGAGAAAGAGGGACAGAGAGAAGAGAAGAACAATTATTATTATTATTATTATTATTATTATTATTATTATTATTAATAAACAGGATTTATATAGCGCCAACATATTACGCAGCGCTGTACATTAAACAATGAAAAATAGAAAGATTTACCTATAGTAGGCTCTGCACTACTAAGAAAATATATAAATATAGAACATATGTGGAACAAATACATTTGCAATCATAAATTAAAGTTGTGCAATTCTATCCCTGATCCTGACCTGCCTCTACCAGCAGGGGTGCACTTATTTACACAAATTCTTTGGATCTATCATTCTTCCACCTAGCAGTGGTGCCATGTGATGAGTAAATTTCATTAAATGATCCAACACTAATGACTGCTATTGTTGTCCTTATTCCCCACCCTCCCTTTCCATAGAACAGAACAGGCTGCACAATAATAGCAATGCTCTGAGATTGTTCATAAAACTGACACCTAAAACCATTGCTAACAATATTTATCCTTTATACTGAGCTGAAGATGTAAAAAAAGCTTCTTTTTATGATGCCTTAGATGTATTTGCTTTTTTTTCTATAAGTTAATTGTATTTTTTTTATAGAATAGGTCAGTCATTTGATTTTGGAGTGGAAAGGTTGGAATATTTTATATCATCTTGTGTTCCCTTTTTGCCATACTGATTTGACTTCGCTTCCTGTCCGGGTAAAAACTGTAAAATTTTGGACTTTCCATCCCTTTCTTTCGCATTGATAATGGGCACCAGGAAAAACAGGGTGAATCTCTCAAGCAGCTATGGATGAATCTATTAGGCTGAACCATGCTTTATAAGGTTTTTTTCATGTCTATCTGGGTCAGCGGTACATATAGGATTTTGAGTTGAATATGCAGTTTTCCAGTAATATTTGATTTGTTTATATTTCCTTTTGGTATAACTTGATGAACTTGTGTATTTGTTCCACCTATGTATTCTTTTAAACAACCAATTTGTGTGGTCTGGTGAAAAGTCACATATCACTGAACACTGACCACCATCTATCACACTTACCTCTTCCTCACTAAAGCGCAGATGCCTCTCTCCTGCGCATGTGGGTAGTTCTGATGCTGGGTGTGCCTCTGTTTCCAAGCTTTATCAATTCTGTTCAATCTGCTGACCAATCAGAAAATAGGCTCTTGACCAGCCATGGCTATTTAGCTAGCTCACACACTGCACTCTGTGTTCGTGCAACGTGTCTCCATTGTGCCGAGCCCCTAGTTCTGTTGAGCTATTTCCTGGTCACCTGGTGCTTAAGTATAGGTAGGTATAGAAAAGAAAGAGGTTTGAGGTTAATAGTTATTCATGTAACAAGTAGTTAGTGTATTTGTTAAGTATTTTGTCAATAAAATGTGTAAATTCACAAATATACAGTACTTACCTCTGCCCTGTTAACAATTCACAGGACAGGGGATTAGTATACTATACATTGAAAGTTTTTTTTTTTTTTTACCATTTCGTGTAGTTCGAGAAGCTGACGCGTTTCGCCTCGATAGGCTTCCTCAGGCATAGATATATACAGCATGTTTAACGGTCCGTCACTGGGATAGTGACCCAAAATAGTCGAGTTGAAGATAAATATGTAAAAATTGGTTGCACATATGCACCTAAGCTCTGCATTTCAGAATGTAGTTGATCAATATATGCTTGTTATTATTCTTATTCTTATTAGAATGTATTCATCCATCAAAGTCTTTGGAATAAGTAGGAGGATAGGAAATCCCGGCTCAGTATGAAGACACCCGGCTGTCTTCATACTGCGCTCTGCTCCACTCTGTAACTGGCTCTAATGCTCTTCATCTTAAAATATTGGGAAGGAGATTTCCTATCCTTCTACTTCTTCCAAAGGCTTTGATGGATGAATACATTCTAATAAGAATAATCTGATTCCAAACAAGCATATATTGATCAACTACATTGTGGAATGCAGAGCTTGAGTACATACGTGCAACAGCTGTGATCCAATTGATATCCAATTGTGACGGATTGTTAAGGATGCTGTATATATCTGACCCTGAGGAAGCCTATCGAGGCGAAACGTGTCAGTTTCTCGAGCTACACGAAACGGTCAAAAAAAACAACTTTTCTTTATTTTAAACTATATTTTGCTAGATATTACAATATATAGTATGCTAAACCCCTGTCCTGTGAATTGATAACGGGTCAGTGGTAAATACTGTATATATGTGTATTGTATTGATAAAATACTTAACCAATACATTAATTAATTGTTACATGAAGAACTACAAGCCTCAAACCTCTTTCTTTTCTATACCTACCTATACTTGTGTTACATATAGAGGTGGCTCCAAAAACATTACCCATTAAAAGTGAGGTGAGGAGCACCGTTTTCTTTCACCTGGTGCCTAACTCAGTGTTTCCTCTGTCCAGCTTTTCTGTTAAACCCTAGTTGTCTAGTCATTGGTTCCCAGCCACCTTATCTTCCCTGTGCTGTTCCAGTGTTCCTCTTGGTCTTTGGATGTTCCCTTTGTCTCCTGTGCCTGCTGTTGCTTCCTGTGTCTCCTGTGTTCCCTGTCCCCGCAGTGGCCCCTGTGTCATTGCTGTCTGTCTCCTGGATCCCTAGCTATTGACCCCTGGTGTGTGACCTGACCTCTCTTGCTTGCTGCCTGCCTCGACCCCGTCTTTCTTAGGCTATCCTTCTGGCTTGTGATTTGGTTCTGTGCTTGCCCACCTTTGTGTGCCCAAGGACCGCAACCTGGCAGTAACCAGCGGCCCAACATCCTCACCATCAGAGGCTCTGGAGAAAACCCGGGTACTACTTAGACTCTGCACCTTGGCCCTTCTCAAGGCTCACACCACCTCCGTGCAAGTCATAGCTCCCCCTAGTAGTCCTGTACATAACACCATAATTCTTGGCTCTTAGGTTTAGGGCTTTCCCAATCACTTTGAGATGTTCACACTACTGATTACCTGATGATGAGCGATTGGCCTAAATGTACTAGTCCAAAATTTCCATGGTGTCATCAGGTGCTATACTGCAATGAAGTTAGCATCTTGTGTTTCATAGTTTTTTTTCAATTAAAATTTTAATCACATGCATACTTTAGATAGGGTGGAGAACAAGTGGTACATGCAGGTTGAACTAGATGCAATGTGTAACACTGGGGCCAAGAGACAGCACCCCTGTTTGCTTTGGATGAGTTTTGTGCCCAGCAAGCGCTATTGGATGTTTTGGGTGGTCAATCATCAATCTGTATTACAGAGCAGAAAGATGTATGTCTGTGGATAGATATATACTGAAGAATAGTATTCTGAGCTGATACGAGACTTTAGAAGTTATTTTATAGGGAAAATTTCATTCGATCTCCAATTTTTTTTTTTAATTTTTGAGTGCTGCTATTTATTATTAATGTATTCACAATATATTAAAACCCCACAGAAATGGCAGGTGGTCCCCATAACTTTCACAGCTGCTGTGCAGACCCAAAAACTCATTGGAGATATCAACATGTCTTCATGGCTATGGCTTCTGTTCTCCATGGAGGTGTCTCTAGATCACCCGGCCTGGCCCAATGGTCTTTTGTAAACCTTCATTGGAGTACAGAAGCCATTTAACAGAAGATTTTTATCACTGGTGGGAATTTTTTGATACGTGACAAGTAGTTAGGTCGTAGGAAGGTGGTGATTGACCCAATGTAAGCCATGAACTTGCGTCATACATTAGTCAGTTTCCTCTTCCTTTCTGAATAATTCTGGACATTATCTTATAAGAGTTGCATTATACAGAAGTTCTGACACATGACAAGATATCATAAGCTAAAAAAACCTCTAAGCAAAGATTTTCATATCTGTTTGGAACAATATTACTCAAGCAGGGTTTCTCCAGAGGTTACTAGGGGTTCTTTGAGGAATTTGTACCTCTCAGGTCAGTTTAAGGGACATCAATGTTTTTTGGCTGACACTCTTCCCATAGGCCAGCAATGTAAGAGGAATTCTTCCCACTGACAACCACACTAATATACTTCGACCTGTGGGTATAGTAATTATAGAAGGGGTTCCCATATAACTTGAAAATTATTTAAGTGTTCCCCCATGTTAAAAAAAAGTCAAGAATGGCTGGTTTGGAGAATGTGCAGCAACCTGGAGCTCCGTAAGCTTTATATTGCCCTAATTGGGAAGGTTACATTTACTACCTGTTCTGGTGACATGAATTTTTAAATACCCGTCATCATTTCAGCCTCACCAGGACAGAAAAGGTGACACATTCCAGCCGAGACAGAAACATTTCTGCACCATCTAACACATCTGCTCATTCACCTTTTTCCTTCCTATATATTTATCAGAACCTCCAAGGAAGTTTCCTCCCATCCAGATTTTGGGTTAGTGCTCCTTGCCCAAATCTGATCTGACTACAATGTGCACAGGAGGTTGACAGACCTGGAAACTCAATGAATGGAATAGTGGGCACAGCAAATGTACCAACCCAGGAGCTCAGCACAGGGATTGTGGTAGATCCTCATAACGGACACACCAGATGGAAGACCCAGGAACTCCATTTAGGGATAGTGGGACCAAAAACAATTGTACTGACCCCGGAACTCAGTGTAGGGTTGGTTTAAACCACTCATAATAGATACAGCATGTTGCAGACATAGGAACACAATTGAGGGATAGTAGGATTAAGAACAGGTGTACAGACCCAACAACTCAGTGTAGGGATCAATGAAACCCTTCATAATGGACACTGTAGGTGCATTGACCTAGTAACTCTGCACAGGAAGGTTGGGGACCCCTTAATGAATAACACTACGGCCTTAATGGGGAACAGAACCCTTTGGAAGGGACGATCTTTCCTGCTTTTTTTTTTGGTGCCAATATGTTTTCAATCCAGTAGATGTTTGTAGGATGATGGTGGTTTACCAAATGCAAACCATGAACTTGTGTGATACATTTGTCAGTTTCCTCTGACTTTTCCAAATAACTCTGATGTAAGTTCTGCCGCATGATTATGATATCAGATTGTTAAAAAGAAAAACTCCAGCTATCCAATAAGTCAGAACAAAAATGTTCTTTTCAAATAGGGTTGCAGGCTGATATAAAATGGGGGGCAATTAAAGCTGTCTGTCCTGATGATAACCCCCCTATTTTTGTATGGGACTCACAGAGACAGGACCTAGGGGAAAATATTTCTTCAATAAGGTCACAGATTGGAATAAGTACCTGGCTCGGGTTTCACCTTTTCCCCATTCCAGTGAGATTCATACCCACTCCTTTTATTCATCCTATGTATTGAAATCCTTTATATTTTGTCCTCAGCAATAAGAAACCACAGCTGTCCCTTATTATCGGCCCTTTGCTGATGGAAGGTGTTCAGTCTCACTTTTTTGCCATTGAGGTATAGGAAACGGAAAATGTTTTCTCAAGTTATTTTTTTTTAGTCAACATACAACCACTGGAAAGGAAAAGATTAACCACAAACTTGAAAAAGTAATGAAAGGCAATACATTAAGCTTGTTCTAACAAGTGAGTATGCAGAAGCTCGATGCGCGTATCCCGTGTGTCTGTTTTTATATATCTGTATGAAATAAATATAAAATAGTTGTGAAAATAACAAGCGTGATAAATAAAATCATTTATGGTGTACATGGAGAGAACAAGTTTGAAGGTTCCTCTCCCCTTGTTGTACACAGATGAGGCACAGATAGGAAGAATAAGAATGGAATGAATTGAAGGAAAAGAGAACAGCATTAGCGGGATTGGGGGAATTTAAAAAGATGAGAAGCCCGGTAATGTCGGTAGTAGCAATTCCACAATGAACATCGAAAGTCCAATTTAAGCTCCATGCAAAGTTTCAATATGGCGGGTGTGTGGATTGAGCACTGGCCCCAAATTCCAGATGACGATTCTTTTCTATAACATTTGAAACCCTTATTCCCCATTTTACTCAATCATCCCCACTAAACTCCTTCTTCCTCTTCTATCCTTAACTATTCATTTCCAGCTGATTTCTGTTAATATTTTTTTTATTTTTTATTGGAAATTATAGATAAATTTAAAATATAATTTATTCTCTTTATTTATAGCAACACTGTAACTAACACAAATGTGGATAAAATATAATATAAAGAATTCTTTGGGCTCTATTTATAAAGCAGGGAGTCTGACTTTTACAGAAACATTCCCTGGTGAATTGATTGATCCGTTGGACCTGGATGATTTTCTACTGGGGAATGTTTTAGTGAATGTAAGTTAACTGCTTTATAATTAGACCCCAACGTAATTGCTGCAGAAACAGGCTTATAACTGAAATGTAATTAGTAAATATAAGTATAAGTATATATATATATATATATATGTGTAAATATGAATGGATCTATTTAAAAAACAGGGAATCAGACATTCCCTCAAACATTCCATTGTGGAACTTTCCCGGTCAAAGTGTTTATTAGCAGTAATTGATTCCTATGATCCATGAACAGAACATGACTTGAGTTACACCTCATACTCCATACATTTAATTCAAAAAAGGTTCTAGCCGTAGCGCCAATGTAAGGGACCGCTGTGAATAATCGTGTCTGTTTAATTTCAGATTTGGTGTCACCTGTCCGGGCTGTGGTATTGGAATATTCTTTGGGGGACACAGTGACCATAAACTGTATGGAGGGGTGCAATAAGTCATTGACCAGAGACACTATAGCTCAGGTCACATGGAAAAAATACAACAAATCTCATATTCTGCTCTCCAGTATATCACCAAATTTAAATCTGACCAGATCCAACTTCTCCATGAGATTCAACTTCCAGGATCCGCTGACACTCCGGATAATGGATGCTCAGCCCAGCGACTCCGGGAATTATTCCTGCCAATTATCATCAACCGCAGGATTTTGTGATAACAATTTCTCCCTTTATGTTTCTGGTAAGTGTGACACTTCCAACACCTGGATGAGGTGCTAGTAATATTGCTCAGTTTAAATAATGTATGACATGATCATAAAGATGACTTGTGTTATGTACACAAAAGACTGAACAATGCATAAACGAGCGTTGTACATACAGCACTGTTCTGCTCTATTGAGGGGGAGAACAAGCAAGCGGCACCCCGCTGTGCTCTCTCCCCTTCACTTGTATTGCAGTCAGGAAGGGTACATGTACAATGTGGGGCAAGCACTGTACACACATCAGATTCACATCCCATAATAGCCCTGAAGTGGAAATGGGGGAATAATTTGATGTGTGTACGTAGCCTTAGCTTTTGATAGTTTTCTTGAGAAACTGGAAGATAATAAATACAAAAAGAACAATTTAACATCAGCCCAACCACAGAACCCCATGGCTGCCGGCACTGCTGACCCCCAAAGTTGATGATCAAATGGCATCCATCAGTGGGAACTCCTAACAAAGTAGTGGAGAATTTTTAGAAATGCTTAGAATGTTTCTAAACCTGAACATGATGTCATTTATTGCAATGTATCAGTCTCAGATGTGAGGGGTGGACAGGATTTAGTTTCACAGACACTTTGCTATCGCTTTGTGATCTTCCACTAATCAAGAATTATCTCTACACATTTGTTACACTGATATAACACTTAATGGTATGTTTACTGGACTACAAATGAGCACAAAAGAGTTTCAGGGATTACATACAGTATGTTTAAAGGGCTAAAATTCCTTTACACTGGCCAATATTATCAGCTGTAATTGCCCCCCTTCCTTTTCCCCATATCTCTTTTTTTGGAACAATCAGAATTTTGCTAGGCTGGCTTGTTGAAACTTGTTGAAAAAAAGTGGACAAAACTATTTCCAACTAAAAAAAAAGTATTTTTACTCATTTTCTGCTTTTTAATTAAATCTGTGCTTTTTGAGCATCAATACCCTTTGGGGATATTAGGCACTGTCAGTATCTGAGGTCATAGGAAGTCTGTGCATCCAGATTTAGTGTGACCAAAACTTTTGGTAGCCCTAATAACACCTCCATTGTGAGATCACAGCAGGAAACTTCATTTTTAATAATCTTAGAATAGGAGTTTATAGACTTTACCTCTAACATGTTTGTCCGGGTTTTGAATGGTGGCATTCTTATGCAGTGGTATAATCTGCATCTGCATTTGCAGTTATTTTTATTATTACACAGTATTTATATAGCACCAACATATTATGCAGCAACATATTACCAACATATTATGTACAAAGTCCATAGTCGTGTCTCCAGCTGTCCCTCAAAGGAGCTCACAATCTAATGTCCCTACTATAGTCATATGTCCTTAATACAGTCTAAGGTCAATAAAGGGGGAAGCCTATCTCGGAATGTGGGAGGATACCCACACAAACATGGGGGGAACCCGAAAACTCCACTCAGATAGAGTCCTGGCTGAGATTTGAACTTGGGATCCAGTGCTGCAAAGGCCACTGTGCTGTTCATATGGAAACAATATTTTAATACAATAAATATTGTAAATCGTCCTTGTATCATCTTTAGGGTTGCGGTGTGTCACTACACGCTGCACCTTTTCATGCATTTCAATAAGGCAGGCCATTAATTTAAAAGTTTTGCCAATAGAGCACAATATGTTCTCTGTGTTGCACCCATGCATGTGATGGGTTATGGCATCGCAATGGTAAGCGTTGGTCATGAAAGGCACAGGATGGTATAATCTGCTCACCCCTTCGGTCTGTGAGAAACCCTTCCCAAATGACACAATAGAAATATGTATTGTGTTATATTCTCCATCATATATCTACTTATTAAATGTTCTCTTTCAGGTGAAGGACGTCAGGAAAAAACAGTGCTTTATGCATCAACCTCAGCAGCTGGAGCAGTCCTTCTAATAATTATCATCATTGGGATCGTATATTGGAGGACACGGCCTAAGACTGAGTAAGTCACCTTCTACAGACAACCCATCAGGGCTTCATGTATATGTCATGTCACATTTCTCACCATTCTATCCCAATGTGCTATGTAATTACAGTCACAATTCACTATGCAAGTGAGCAGGGGGTCTGCATGAAACACTTTCCATTCACTCAGCCAACAAAAGCAATTAGAGATCTATATTATTTTCTGAACAATACAAATGAATGGACAGAAATGAATAGAACAGGCAAACAAAACTTCAAATAACTGCAATGTGTACATTGCTATAGGCATTGGACAAGCTGTATCTTATAGTAACAAACACAAAAAAAAGTTGCCGACTTTAAGCGCATCAACATCTAATATATTGATTCATCAAGATAAATGTTGGAACTGTACAATTTTATTAAAAATTACTAATTTTAATAGTCCACAAAAACTTTTTATACAAGAATAGGTATTTATACATTAAATCTTCATAGTCATAATGTGTAACAAATCAAATTCCATTTAGTCAAAGCGTTTCGTGGTGAAAAATCTGCTTCATTAGAATGGGGACACAATGACGATATTAAAATACCAATTAAAAGCACCAATATAATCTGCAAATGATGCATGTAATGACGAGGGTCATTGTTTTATGATCAGTTTCCACAAAGCCAACCAGCCACTGATTAGGGCTAGTCAACTTTGCTTGTGGCAATGTAAGTTTGTGTTTCTTGAATTCTGTTGAAGGTGTTTGAATTACAATATTATTAACCTAAATAAAACTATTTGGTCAGAGGCCTTATGATTTGCCTTCTTCCCAATTCTTTGCATATGATTGGTTGTCACAACATTATCAGTGAGGAAGAAATGGTTTAATTGGTAATTTGATGTGTTCATTGTGTGCCCATAAGTAAAAATTCTGATAAAGCAATTTAGATTATTTTTACTGTGAAACGCGGTAAGTAACTGAGACTTGCTTTTTTTACATATTGCAAGTTATAATATGTATATATATATTGTCATGTGACTAGCTGTCCCTCAAAAGAGCTCACAATCTAATGTCCCTACCATAGTCATTACCACAGTCTAAGGTCAACTTAGGGGGGAAACCAATTACCTAACTGCGTGATTTTGGAATGTGGAAGGAAACCCACCCAAACACAGGGAGAACCTGCAAACTCCTTTTAATATTATTGCTTCTGAATAATATCGTACTGTTCCAAGATTTATCAGTGTGAGATGTTGATGCTGTTTATCCGGTTTGTGTTTATAGAAACTTTCTTTTGTGTGTGTTTGAGGTCAGTTGTTATGTGGCATCTATTACCCCTGAGAACTCTTGAGAAATCTAAGTATTTTAATATTAGTATTATAGTATAGTATTATATTATTGTATTATATGTATAAAAGTGCTCTAAGTTGCTTTCTCTCTGCCACCAATCAGGTTCAACTCTGATCTAAACATGTATTTGCTGTATTTAGTTTGGTAACTTTATGCTGTAGATAGACCTGATTGGCATGAGATATCAGAATACACAGACTGCAGAATGATTCTGAAGAAGAATAAATGTCTATATTCCCATCTAACAGACAGGACTACCTGCATTGGTCATCGTTAAGCATGCAAACACTGGGCCTGGTTTAATAAAACTCTTCAAGACTTGAGAGGATACACTTTCATCAGAGAAGCTGGGTGATCCAGCAAACCTGGAATGGATCTGGTCCAGGATTGAAAACATTTGCTAGCAAATGTCTTTGAAGAACTGCATTCAAGGTTCACTGGATCACCCAGCCTAACTGTTGAAAGTCTATCTTCTCCAGCCTTTTCAAGCGTCAATAAATGATGTCCAGTGTTGGGTGTTTTGATGAGAAAACCCAGCAAACTGAATATCAGGGAGTCACTGTGAATGACATTGTTATGTGTGATGAGAACTTTGTAGAAATTTGTACATGAACTGACTTTAAATATCTTCCATTTTATCATTCCTATTTGTAGAAATCCACCAGATAAAATCCATCAGACGAGCCCAGAGACCCAGGAGAGAGAAGAGGTGAGAATTCATTATACTGTGTTCTGGTCTGTGTTCATAACAAAGTGTTAGAGCTAACAGAGCAGCATTTCTTGGTATTGATAATTCTTTTTCAACAGTTTCCTTTTTTTTAACTTTTGCTAATCCCCTGAAATATAAACATCAGCCATGCACTTAATTGTCCAACGTTTGTGAACACTTTAACATCACCAATATCAGCTTGTTGGACGTCCATTTTCAAAACCATAGCCATTAATATGGAGTTGACTCCCCTACATGTCTAATAATATGCAGTTGTCCCCCCATATTGCAATTACTATGAAGTTGACCCCACTAATGGCGATTATTATGGATTTTGCCTCCTAATTGCCATTTTTATGTAGTTGACCCCCCTACATGTATATTAATAAAGAGTTGCCCCCTGCCCATCTCCATTATCATGAAGGTGACTCCCCATATGTTTATTAACATGAAGTTGACCCCCGCATGGCCATTCATATTGAATTGACCCCCTACATGTCTATTAATATAAAGTTGTCCTGCCACATGACTGTTATTATAGAGTTGACCCTCCAGATATCAATTAATATGGAACTCACCCACCACATGGCTAATAGTATGAAGCTGGCCCCCACATAGCCACAATATGGAGTAAACCCTCTAAAATGAATATGTAGTTGTCCCTCACTTGGCCATTAATATGGCGCTGTCTCTCCACCTGGCCATAATTATGGCGTTATTGTCCCCCTTCCCCACATGGTTAATAATATGGAGTTTCACGCCACATTGCCCCTACTTTGCAGCCATGAACTTCACACTCTCTGGAAAAACTTAACCAGAGATTTTTGGTTTGTGGAATTTGTGCCAATTTCTCAGGTCAGGTACCGATGTTGGATGAGAAGACCTGACTCCCAATTCCAGTTCATCCCAAAGTTGCTCAGTTAAGTTCAGGGCTCTGTCCAGGGGTACCTCCATTACAGGCTGGTGACACTATGGAGTTCTCTTTGTACATAACAAGGAGTTTCATTCACTGTGCCAAAGTTCTCCTTTGACCTAGAACGTGTAAGAGATGATGTTGGGTGTGAGCACAGTCAGGAAACAAAGCTTAGTAACTTTACCAAATGCTGCAGATATGATGGGAGGAACATTTGGTTTCCTGTTTGCTTTGCTCCTAGATTACATCTAAAGAACCTTAATGTAATTTGAGATAACAGCATGCACAGAACACAAACATTGATCTTCCTGTGAAGGAGACGAGAATCAGGTGTGGAGCAGCACTTGGACCTGGACAAGGAGGGGGCAGCATTAAGGGCCAGTGTAAGCAAATATGTCTGTAAAGACAATGAGGGGACACAAGAGGGTGACCCCAATAGTCTGTGACACCATCCATTGGGTTGTACTGGCTGTGCTATCTGGCTATGGCTGATTATTGTGTAGGTGAGATCTACAAAGCCCTTCTATATCTTCTGATACTCAACTGCTGCTGTCCGCTTCATTTTTCATGTCCTGCATTGGTGACAAAGTTGTCACCAGGACAGAAAATAAGGGGACATCTTCTCATTGTAGCCTAAGACAGCTGTAAAAAGCTCAAAGAGGACCTAAAAACTACAAGCGTTCAAAAGGATAAATTTATAGATAATGGTAAATTTTGGTCAAATTTTCTCTTCTCTTTGCAGCCGGTGTATGACAATGCTGATCAGAATTACTGCCTTCGATTTAACTCATTGTACGATGGTTTACCCATCAGTGGGACAATGCAATCCAGTGTATGAGCACTATGAGGACACACACCGGCCAATTGTTTCTGCATTAAGGCCCAACTGGCCAATAGGAATGAAGACGGAAAGACGGCACTACTTTTCTTGGCCTTTGCTTTTTTTGGGTTTCTATTTGTGTTGTCTCTGGAGAAGGAGCAAGAATTTCTTAGAAGAAGAATCTTGAAAAGCTGTGAATCCTGATTACTGCAGAGAAATGTGACAACTACCGCCCACAGGAAACATCTGTGGCATTGTCTTATATAATCTTAGATATATTTTATATATTTCCATATATATTTTATTGTACTGTATACATATATACAGTATGTGAATAGAATTTTCTTAATTTAAATTGCTACAGATGCTCGGTACAACTAAAAACATTGCCAGCCATATAGATAAGACTGGGGATGAGCAAGTGAGAATATTAAGTTCGATCTCACGGAAAATTGGGCCTTTCTCGCTTACCAAAAATGTAAGCGAGAATGGCCTTCTGATTGGCTGAGAGGTCGAGCTCTCCCTGAACAGGAGCATTTCCAGGGCTGCATCATGCAGCCCTGGAAATCCTCTGTTATCCCTGGGCACTAGAGGTTAATTAACCTCTGGTGCCCCGGGGATCGCACACTCTGATGCCCAGCACAGGAGAACCTTCTGACATTGTAATACAAGTATCTCTTACAAATGATACATTTGTATCTGTAACTAATGTATCATTTGTAAGAGATACTTATATTAAAATGTCAGGAGGTTCTCCTTTGCCGGGCATCTACTCAATGATTCCAGCTGTGGCTGCATTCATTGAGAAGAGTATGCGATCCCCGGGGCACTGGAGGTTAATTAAGCTCTAGTGCCTAGAGATCGAACACTGTTCTCAATGAATGAGGCTGCATTGACAAGATCCCCAGGCACTAGCAGTTAATTAACCTCTAGTGCCCCAGGGATAGCAAACAGGAGGATTCCCAGGGAATCCTATGAATCCGTTGTGAATCCTCCTGTTATAATTTCCTTGATCTTCTGATGGATTTGTGAAATCAGTTTGCCGAAATTTACGTTGAACCATCGGAAGTTTGAGGAAATTTTCCCTAGATAAGACCACCCACCTGCTCCTCCAGCCTCCCTCCCATGGAAAGATTGCAGAATCTCAGTTTCCTCCACATACAGGAGTCAATGCTCCAAGTGTAGACAAGTGCTTTTCCTGGCATCTACATCAGGAGTGAGTCCCGGGACATTATTATGAGATGATGGAATTGGCCGGATTATTCTTTATTCTTTTGTCTATGAGGCCACCAGCTATCGGTGTACACATCCGTGCACATGTGTGTTTTATGTGAATGCAACCAATGCCTTTATATATGAATAATATAGGCGAAAGCATAGTGTTTTGTGTGAATACAGATCAAATTTAATAATGCAAATGTGATTACAGATATGCGTAATATAATAATATCCCCATCATACGGATTCCTTTATGTCTTAATTAGGAACATGGCCCGGGCGAAACGTGTCAGCCAGCGAAGGTCCATACACATTCCTTTTGTCTGTCTCCAATAATAAAGTTATTAGACCAGGGATAAGTGTAACTATGTTTTATTAAATTCCTAATAGAAACGATAACCAGGGCAAACTTTGTTCAATTGCCCCGTACGTGGTGCCAAGAGGCATCTAAAACTGCCACCCTCTCCTTCTGCATTGTCTTGAATGTTAAGTTCTGTTTTTTTATATTTAGGATCTCCGACAAAGGTGCCTAAATATGACTGGGTCATGTTTGCCTAACTACCTTAACGAAGAGTGTTCCGTGTATTATAGTTTTATCATCTGCTGATCCTGCCAGTAGAGCCGTCATTCTTGATTTCCTTGCACCAACTTATTGTGCTAATACTATATCGTGTATAGAGTCTTACCTAAAGAATAGTGCACAATATATCAGACTCAGGTGTGACTTCCACCACTGAGAGATATTTGTTCCATCAGCTAGTGATCGATGAGTAATATTGCACAGGATTCTAAAGGTATCCATGGCGTGCGCATGTATGGCTGGCTGGATTGCATTACACAACAATGGCCAGCAGGTGGCTCTCCTACAAATTCTATATAGAAATCCAAAGTTATAACATTGGAGAAGTTTTGGAATGCTTGATGCTTTTGTTATATTATGTAGCACAAATATTGCACAGAATTGTTACATCTACCTCCCATAACAAAAGCACAATGGAATATATTCGATTCTATTGATTGTATTTGTATATTCTGAATGTATTCTTCGCCATTTATCTAAATATGTATAAATGTACTGCTTGTATTTAACCAATAAAAATATAAACGTTGCAGAAATTTTGGTGAAGGGGTTTGGTTCCTAAAATGAGGATACAAAATAGGAGTGCCTAGGCACAGGAAGTCACCTGATATACAGCTATGGAGGTACAGAACAGGAGTGCCTAGGCACAGGAAGTCACCTGATATACAGCTATGAAGATACAGAACAGGAGTGCCTAGGCACAGGAAGTCACCTGATATTCAGCTATGAGGATACAGAACAGGAGTGCCTAGGCACAGGCAGTCACATGAGATTTTCAGAACTCTTTGACACCAATATGATTTCTAGATGTCCGTATACCTGTGCAGTAGCTAAAATATAATGAACCCATGTGTTCTTTAAAGGAGCCACACATTTTGAATGCGCCTCCCCCAGGAGAGGGCTATGACATACAACGAGAGAAGAGGCTGTGCTTGGGAAATGACTTTTCTAAAAAAAAAATCAGAACATCCAGAGGCAGGGGCAGGTATAAGGAGGTGCAAAGTATGCAGCTGCACAAGGGCCCTGGACCTTCCTCAGCCAACATGGGCCCCAAGTCAGTTAGGCAGGGGCAGTTATTATTATTATTAAACAGGATTTATATAACGCCAACATATTACACAGTGCTGTACATTAAATAGGGATTGCAAATGACAGACTAATACAGACAGTGATACAGGAGGAGAGGACCCTGCCCCGA
>NC_092858.1:175007859-175008608 GCF_032062135.1 Pyxicephalus adspersus
GTGTGAGTCCAAATGAGGAGGTAATGGAGAGCAGTTTGGCGGAGGAGGGAAGGTTGGGCTCATCCAGTGCAACATTAAAATCACCAAGGATGAGGGTGGGCAGGTCATGGGAAAGAATTTGTGGAGCCAGGAGGCAAAGTTATCCATAAATTGTGATACTGGGCCAGGGGGGTGGTAGACAACAGCAACAACGAGGGGTAAGGGGCTAAAGAGTCGCACAGAGTGAACTTCAAATGAAGTGAAAATAAGAGCGGGTGGGGTAGGAAGGACTCTGTATGTACAGTTAGGTGAGAGAAGGAGACCCACACCACCCCCTACTTTGTTGCCAGATCTGGGGGTATGTGTAAAGTGCAGGCCTCCATAGGAAAGTACAGCAGCAGAGTCAGAGGAGAAAAGCCAAGTTTCAGTGAGAAGGTTCAGAGACTTAGAAAGGAGAAGGTTGTGTATGGACAAATTGAAGTCAATGAGAAGCAGTCCAATAATATGGGTTCAGGTGAGCCTTGTAAACTTGTTCCAGGAGTGAAGGATGATGATTCAGTCAGAGAGATGGTTTGATGAAATAGCAGTTTAGAATGGTAGCAGCAGCAGAGGATGTGCTGGAGTCCAGGTGGATAAATCAGTCCAAAGTCAGAAGATATAATTTGTAGAGTATAATTATATGTCCAATCTGTTCCTATTTCTGTGTCAATTCCCTGGATTAATTCCCATTGCACTCATAATTTGGGCACGTGACCAGGGTCCCAACGTGA
>NC_092858.1:175010387-175011420 GCF_032062135.1 Pyxicephalus adspersus
CCGGGGCAGATAAAATCATGTTTACCCCTGCAGTAATGTCCTGTTTTGGTTCCAAGCTGTCTTCAAGGCCATTATTACAAAAATTTTAAAAGACACTTCTATGAATTTGTTTTATAAATTTCATCCAAACAAATGTAACAAACGATGTTTCTGGATTGACCAGATCAGTGCTTTTCGATCTATTTAACATGGTGGAACTCTTGAAATAACTTTCAGGTCTTCAGGGATCCCCTCCTATAATTCCTATATCCACAGCTCAAAGTATATTAGTGTGGTGGGCAGAATTCCTCTTACATTGCTGGCCATTGGGAAGAATGTCACCCTTACAGATAGCCAAAAAGATCATTGGGGTCACCTAAACTGACCTGAGAGGTGCAACGTTCTCATTGCTCAAAGAACCCCCAGCAACCTCTGGAGGAACCCTGATTCAGAAAAATTGGACAAGCTAGCACCTAGCTGCCATTCTCATCTACGCACTGACCCTTTCTAATTAAAGCCCCAGGTCTCCTCTGACTCCCAGGTTTTATCCAGAGCCCTTTGCCAAAGCCAATCACAAGTGGTGCCTCTCCTGATTGGTCTGAGCATTGAAAGGTGCAGCAATGTGTCCTGTGTTCAAGCAAAATGTCATTACACTAGTGATGAGCCCCCTACTGCTGTGTCACTTGTGCCCCAAGTACCCTAGTGACCTCTGTTCACCCTGAGCACCTCCAGTGAACCCAAGTGTCTCCTGTTACCTTGAGTACTTCCTGTAAGCCTGAGTGTTTCCTGTGTTCTCTGTGACTTTGAGTACATACTGTTACCCCAAGTGCCCCAGTGACCTCCTGTGACCCTAAGCACCACCTGTGAACCCAAATGTCTCCTGTGGTCTCCATGACCCTGCGTACCAGCTGTGACCCCAAGTATCTTCAGTGATTTCCATGACCCCAAGTATCTCCTGTGATATCTATGACCCCAAGTATCTCTTGTGATATCCATGACCCCAAGTATCTCCTGTGATATCCATGACCTCAAGTATCTCCTGTGATATCCATGA
>NC_092858.1:175011678-175093022 GCF_032062135.1 Pyxicephalus adspersus
TATCTCCTGTGATATCCATGACCTCAAGTATCTCCTGTGATATCCATGACCCCAAGTATCTTCTGTGATATCCATGACCCCAAGTATCTCCCGTGATATCCATGACCTTGTACCTCCCGTAACTCAATTACCTCTTATGAACCTCCAGCTGTCTTCTGTGGCCATGTGCCTCCTGAGCTTTGGTTTGCCCCCATCTCCATCTGCTACCTCACTTTTTTTGATGTTCCCTCAAGTGAGTCCAAAGTCCACAACCTGGAGGTCGTTCTCAGCTAAGCCCAGTCACTGCTTGTAGACTCCAGGTGGACTTGGTTAAGCCCAACTTCTACAAATTGTGCAGACTAGATGCAGAATGAGTTTAGGTGAGGCTTCTACTACAGAATTTGCTAGACTTGAAGGAAAGTGAATCTTCCCGACCACAAAATTGTGTTCATAATAATGCAGGAGCCTGATTGCCACTAAAATTGCTACTTTGTTACCCCATCCTGTGTTGATTGTTTTATGGATGTATTTTTTTAAACTGAAAATATAATGGGGAAACCTACCGTCCTTTGCATAGATAAAGAAGAGCATCAAGAGACAATTATTATTACAAGCCTGGGGTCAGAACTGCCCACTTGCTCAGGAGAGAGGCGCCTGTGCTTTTGTGAGGAGGGGGTAGGTATGACACTATGTATAAATGTTTGGGGATTTAGAGATGCTTTAAATGTTAACTTTAAAATGAAAAGTTATCAAAAATGAATGAAATAATGAACTGAAATTATAAAAAAATACAATTTCACCCATATCACTGCAATGTCCAATATTTCTAGAACTATCCAGATCCTTTTGCTTATATAGCAAATAATAAAATGACTACAAATCCTCAATTAATAATAATTAGAAGAGACAAATGTCCTTCATTATGAAATGTTTGCATAACATTTGATTATAGATAAGGGAAAAATGCCAAATGAAAGGGATTTTAAATCTGGAGTGGTAAAACCACAAAGAAGTACACTAATTAGTAATATTATGCTAATTTCACCCCCCACCACCACCATTTACCACTGTGAGAGGAATCCAGGCAGTCAACTAGGCTGCCACCCAGTGGTGGTGGAGCCATGTATCTGCAGCCGAAGCAGTGGCAATGGTACATTATGTCTTATTGGGATATGCTGGGGCATGCTCATAGAGACAGACACAGAGCCCCTTTAATTTTTTTCCCCTTAACAAAGCTTTGCACACAGGTTTGTAGGGGTTTCCACATTTTTAAATCATATATTGGATGTACTTTTACAGCCCCAGTATTGTTGAGATTGGCTCTTGTTGATGATGATTCATATCCAATTTATTTTTAGACAAAGCACTTTTCTAACACATACAAAGCAGACTTATATTTGTTCCTCTTTGCAGATAAAGGCTTTCCATTATTGAAATGTGCTGTCAATTATAACAACAGTAAATAATTTATCTATTCTTAGCTAACTTTAAAGATATAAAAGAGTTCCATTCTAAGCAGATAGACAGATAAACCTACAGTTTTTTTTACAGATCTACAGATACAAACCTTTACAGTTTTGTATCCCTCTGCCTAAATTGTTATTATAAATGGTTTGATGTTTATTAATGAAAACCTACAAACTGTCTATATGTCCTGCTTCCTTAGTACACTGGCTACCAAATAGCATGCAGGCAGCCAAAATAGGCATCATAGATGTCCCATTTATATTTATTTGGCAAAGATTTTACACAAAAAAAAAAAAAAAAAGTTTAGAATAACCTAATTTAAATATTATCATTCTCACCTTTTTATTATTGTTAGAGGCTTTTTGCCGAATGCACAGGTGATTGTGAAATGTTTTGTCCTCACTGGTACATTGTTAGCTAAGGATGAGTTTTGGGTTCTCCATTACCAAGGTCAAATGATTTGCATCATTTTGTGGAGATTTACCCAAGAAACGGTTTTCCCAATCACAATGTAAAGCAGGACCATTGAATTGGAGGTTTTTGAAATAAACAACCCCCTAAATATGGAATAGGGCAGGAGGTGGGGGGTGGGATACATGGCAGCCATAGTGTCAGAGAAGTGGAAGAAGTTTTGGATTGGGTTTTGCCTTTTATTTCTTTCTGCCAGGTTTCCTTGAAAATAGCAATATTGGGAATATTAGCAATATTTCAAATTCTACCTAATTTGAAAGGGAAAAACAGCACAGTGCACCCACACCACTGAACAATTCATATTCACTACGCACCCCACCAGTCCCATAGAAAAAAAAGTAAAGTATTCACAAGTTAGACCTTTTATTTGTTATATATAAATGTTTTATAGATTGGCATACAGATATGGAACATCTTAGTGTAATGATGACATTTTAATAACTTATCATTTAGAGATGAGAGAGATATCAGATATATAGATTTGCTTTGTGTAGCTCACAGAGTTCCCCAGAAACCATTGTAAGGGGAGAGAAGAACTGCAGAGAGCGGAGATGATGATAGGACAGAGTTGGTTACATTGCAGGAATATCATTCATTATTTTATCAATCCTAGAAAATGTTCAGTTTATCACACTTTGTCTTATGCAGCTGGACATCAACCATTTTTGGTTCCTTGTTTGTAACAGGCAGGGGTTGGAACACTTTCATATTGACATAATCGTCACTTCCACAATCAACCTGAAAAGAAACAACACCTGTAATGTGAGTTCTGTGATATTATTGTATCATGTCAGGAATAAAAGCTCTGAGATACTTTGCTGGATACATTAGATTGCATGCTCCTGTGGGGTAAGGTCATTAGAGTGTCAGCTCCTCTGGTACAGAGACGGTGACTGGCTCAGTGTTTTCTGTACGGCGCTGCTGAATACGTCAGAGCTATATAAATGTATAATAATCCTACAAATTAATAACTAATTCTTCTGTCTTTTCCTAATGTTCTACAACTGATCAGCTCCCCATCAATCATTGCATGAAACCTATTACACCCCCACCATGTAGCTGTGACACACAATGTGATTCTCCCCGGGGTACACACACTGCTGTGCCCTAGATTGTGACAACATTGCATGAAACCAACAGCCTTACCTTAAAAAAGTAAAAAGTGCCAGCGACAACCTGGGTTCTGACAAGGACGGCCTTAAATACAATGTAGTTCTTTGCAGTCTTCTTCTCCAACTCTGGTTTCACATGAAGAGAAGAAACATAATTCAGTTTGGCACAGCCCAGATATAATCCCGCATAGCACCAGTGCAATACAGCCAGAGATGCATAGGATAACCTATGCATCCGACCAGGCAGAAAGGGCTGCAGGACCCCCATAGTGCAGCTCACAGCAACATCAGGAGGGAAGCCATGTATGCAGGGGAATCCAAAATGTCTGTCAGACAGCCAAATGATTTGATTTAGCCGTGCTGCAGTAACAAAGCTACCGTATATTATTTGCTTTAAATCTATCCTTTCCAATCTTAACCAATCAAATCTATGAGAAATTGGAAATCACATTGGGCCTGATTGATTAAAGCTCCCCAAGATTAGAAAAGATAGACTACAATGGGAGAACCTGGGTGATCCAGCAAACCTAAGAAAAAGGGTTTGCTGGGCCCAGTAATTGAAAACATTTGCAAAACAATAGCAAAGGATTTGTAAGAAATCCATTCCAGGTTTGATTGATCACCCAGGCTTTCTCATGGTAGTCTATCTTCTCCAGTCCTGCAGAACTTTAATAAATTGGCCCTATGTGTCTTCGTCAGATTCAATTTACAATCAAGTAACTGTAAGTCCCTGATCCCGCACCAGCCCTTACCAGACGCCTGTCCCCCAAATCTAACCCCGCACTCTTACCCTAGCAAGCCTCAGCCTCTCGCTCACAGCTATTTTGGTGACAATATCATGTTTAAGGGGCATTTCAATGAAGATGATCGTTATTGACTTCAGTGCAAATTTGTTTTTCATTAATCCAACATACTCAGTTCAAACCAAAAACAGGAAAACTCAACCATCCCTAGACATGGCTTGATATCATAACATATTCATAGAATACATATGTCTGTTATGCTGTGACTCAGATTTATTGTGTTTTCATTTACTATTTATTAGTTAGGTAATTGGCTGTAACAACTTGTTCCGGGCGTAGAACCTCCAGGTTCGGCCCTGCAGGCTGGGAAGATTTTCATTGAATTAGCAAAGTTCTCAATATGTTAATGACTGTCATAAATTCCAATGACAGCAGAAATTCCCCGAATAGCACAAGGATCAAATTCAGGTGACTTGTAATATTCTGCCCTTCCATCAATGCATTGAGCCCTCTAAATCTGATCACATACATTATATATTATATAACATTATTATAATTTCTTTCTTATCCTTACCAGCGGCTGTGTAGCACAAGATTAAATACCACTGGGTGGGCTGGATTTCAGGGACCCTTTTGGCAATTCTCCAAGAGATTGTAACCTGTGTGGTTGGCTCGATGATAACAACGCATTGCCTTTGTGATTGATTTTATACATGCATTTTGAGATTGTGAACACGAATGGATTGTAGCAGAATTTAGATCTCCCATTACAGATGAAGGCAGAATCGGGCCCTAAGCAAGGAAGCAGTTTTGCACCTCCTAGTTTTTCTCCTGTTATTAAGGATTGCAGTGTGGAGTTGCCCCATTTCTTATCCTCAGGTACAATAGACAAAAAGATGTTTGTTATTCATTTTACAAAGCACCCCATCCTCCCCACTTTCTATGTACACAAAGGGATAGAGAACCTTACACAGAGACCCATTATCTTTGGCATTGCCATTTTATCTCGAGCAAGTGAGCTGGTTGACCTATACATACAACCATTTGTAACCAACCTGCCCACCTTAAAGACACCATAGAATTACTTAAAATTACTAACAATATGTAAGTACCCCCCAACCCTATCCACATGGCAATTGATATAAAAACGTTATATTGCAGCATTCCACATATAAATGGGCTAGAAACCATCTCCACATTCCTTGAAGAAACAAAGGTTGATAGTATCTGTAAGGAATATATTTTTGCCGAGTCTTGAAGTTAAGTTGTTTTTGCGATTTTTGCTATATTTTGCAGATAATTGAGTTGTGCCGAAACTAGTTATATCCTCCTTATCAGTAGGTCAATATTTGCTCCATCCTTACCTTGAGGCTTCTTACCTTAAAAGATCTTGCTCAGCGAAGTTGTTAATTAAGTTTCTTGTTACTGCCTAACTACTAAGTGTCTTCCACCTTGTTGTCTGACTATATAAACTGTGATGTGATAATAAAGATTTGAGAAGAAGTGATATAACTAAATGCTTGAGATGCTTGTGTGTTATTCATTGCTCCCAACGCGTTGAAAACAGAAGTCATGATAGAGATGGATAAACTGATCTGGGATCAGTAAGAAATCCCGCTAACCCTATCCTTACAACAGTACATTCTGAACTTGAATATTTTCTTATTTAACAATCAATAATATCTCCAAGTACAAGGTGCGGAGATGGGAACAAAATGAGCACCTTCATATGCCAACCTTTACTTATGAATCTAGAAATGTCCAAATGTAAATGGTACATCAAGCTTTAGAAAAGATACACGATTATATCCTAATGATATGGACAAGACCAGAACTTGTTATTTCCTACAGAAAAACATATACAATACATAGAAATACATTTAAAGTTTACTTTGGAATACGACCACTCTAAAATACCTATTTTAGTTATTTGCATAAAGATCAATGAGATGAATAAGATTAAAACCACACTTTAAGGGAAAAAAGTCTGGAAAAGCTTCTCTACAGGACTCTAGGCAGCGACACACACTTATTCTACTAGACAAATATTTCTACAAAATACGGGGACTTAAACCACTATTTGTAAGGGGTGTTATGTCATTCTACTAGCACGTGTACATTTTGTATATAATGTATGTATAAGCCCATTTATAATAACTTCGTTTTTTGAAAGCTAATTAAAGCCCTACTTTTTATTCCCTGAAACTCTCAGATACATGTAAATGCAAAATAAAAAAAATACATGGTTTCTGTTCACATTTTAGGGATCCAGGGGTCTCAAGAAACTTTGATGACTTCCTAGCTTGTCAAGGATTTCTTGATCTTCTTTATTAGGTTTCCTGGGTTCATCCACTGCACCGGGTGGTAAATTAACTGTCCTAACCCTCATTTTGGCTCAGTGCTCGATAGACAACACACCAAACTGTCCATGGGCTTATATATCCGAGGGATGTACCATTCTGCAGGGAGGATGGGGGTGTCTAATAATGACTACACCTTGCAGGTGACATACCATTCTCTGGGGAAAACTGTTACTAGACTTTAGAAATGACACAAATCAAGTGATTGTTGCACCAGGGGATTTTTCCAGAAAATTAGGTTTTATATTTAGCATCCACCTAATGCCCAGAACTTGAAAGGTGGTAGACCAGTATGTGCACTTTATAAGGTGGATAAACTCCCTCATTAAATTGTTATAATTACTTGGTACAAAATATAGCATGTAAAGTTATGTAGCCAAGATATAACATATATAGGAGTGTCTATATTATGACATATTTGCACACAATATAGACAGGAATAACCTGAAAATTCACTTTTGCAGCTTAGAAAAGAAATATTCAGGATGCATCAAAGATAGTGATCTATTTGGGGGCTTGGGTTATTTACCTAGGTGTATAAGCTGAACTCCAGGGAAATAAAAAAAGACACAAAATATTGCATCTGTGTAACCATTGTTATATCATTGGACATATAAAATCATCCCGCTGGTCCCTAATCCTTAGTGAATGAGCCTTTTCATCTGCAAAGCAACAGAATGGCAGAGGAATACAAGTTTCCCAGCAGTCGTTTATAAATTGCCCTGCCAAGTGCACCTTAGTGGTATTTACGATAAGGAAACCTAAAGGCAGAGTGAACCTGCCCATATGCATGAGTGGATCCATCAGGCACCAATTACCTATCCGTCATAGATTGAAATTTACAGGAGTTTTCTTGCACACTTTTGCATATTGTTCAGTACACATGCATTTTTTTCTGAATGTTAAATTGATCTGAGTGGTTGTCCTTATTACTTCCTATGACTTTTTTACAGATATATGCTAGGAGTCATCTGCTGCCTTCAGCCATGTTGGGTTTCTGTTGGTATGTGTACTTTTAGGGAGGAATAGGGACACCATCTTGTATCCCGTCCATAAATTTTATACGGCTGATTCTTGTGAATTCAGATAGTTGCGAGTTAGAGAACACATTTTAAAATACAACAAGTGGAGTCCTTGTCTTGTATGTCCTGGATTCCTGCCAAGCGGACTGGCACCTCTCCAAACAGTGAACCCCTGTACTTGCCTAATCCAGCACTCCTAATGCTGATCAGATTGGTCCTCTCTGTGCCAGTCCTTTCATTGGATGCCATTCACCTGAATAGTCCATCTCACATTAATAAATCTGTCCACCCAATACATGTTTTCAACAATTATCAGATACCATCCCAAATACAACTACTGTGGTCGCCTCCTCTCACTCCCAGGACTTCTCATGAGCTTCACCCCTCTTTTGGAACCCATAGAGTGTCTCATCTCTGCTGAATTCTATCAATTCCAAATGTTTTACTGTTTGTATTATAGTATTTGTATTGCTGGATGTTCCTATTGTACTGTGCATAAATTAATGGCCCCCCTATTGTCTATATAGTATTCTGTACAGCGCCATGGAACACGATGGTGCTAAATAAAAATAGTGACAATTACACATCTGGCAGCAAATCTGGCTTTATAAGAAGATGGAGAAATATCTGTATACTTGTATCTACTCCCTAAATCAGTGTTTCTCAAAATTTTTAACATGGGGGAACCCTTGAAATATTTTTCAGGTCTTCGGGGACCCCCCAAGTATCGGGTTTATATGCAAACTGCTGTCAAGAAATCTTGGCACTTCAATGGGGGGCAGGTACCAATGCCAGAAGTTTTTTTTGGAAATCTCTTTTGGTGGACAGAGGGGTTTTCTTAAGTAGCATAGAAGGCAACAATAAAGTAACTAAACCCCGCTATACTCACCTGTCCCTGATTTATTGCAGGGCACCAGGGTGCAGGGCTGGGATTATACACTAAAAAGGAAAGGAGAATAGACATCATAAATAGAAGTAACAAAGTGGAAATAAAATAAGCCAAATTAGAAAGATTAGAAACCAATATGAGTATTTTGATTCAATGTCCCTGTGTATGCACCTAGGCAAGAGATGCAATGGCTTGTGGCTCCTGGGGCCATTTAGTACCATAGTGCCAAGTGCAACCCTTGTGTCTCATCTGGGATAGTGGGCCAATTTATGTGCGGAACCCTGAAGAATTTTGAAAAACGTAAAAGACAGTAGGAGATGAACATGGTATTGTCATGGTCCCTTTCGTGACTGAAGTTAGAGGATCTGTCAGACAAGCTGCATGTGAGGTTATCTGACAGTCTCTTTGTTTTTACTTGTTTCTGTGTTGTTGTTTGTAATGACCAAACCCCATTCCCTTTTCCCTAGCCATTGGAGGCCTAGTAGTGAGTAAAACCTTTCTGTTTCCTTCCCCTCCCTGTTATTCGTGACAGGTATTTGCACTGAATGTCTAAGATAATTGGCTTTATGAAGCTGCAGTGAACATTTCCCCAGCCCCAGATCGCGATGACTAATTATAGGAAGACTTTCCAGGACTTTGCAGTTTGGATAATCACTACTGGTCTGTAATATAAACTGCAGCACATCTGGAGCTGGCATCGGCTTATATCTCAGACACTCAAGAACTGAAGTAGGTAAAGGATTCATGCCTAACCAGCACATTTCTGTCTTCCTTCTACTCCCCAACAAGTCGCTCTATCTACAGGTTGGCAATCCTTTGAAGTCAGTAGAGTTTGGGTCATACATATGTGAAGGACGAGCCATGCAGTGAGAGGTCTCCAGGGCTGTGTTTTAGCCAGTTGAGACTTTCTACAAAGCTAGGCCATTAAATAAATTTTATCCTATATATTACATATACATATTATATATTTTTTCATATTATGCCATTATCTTCCATGGTGCTGTAGAGAGTAATATATAGTCAATAGGGGGAACCATTTATTCATACACCATTCATGCATAGTACATCCAGCAATACCAATACTACCAGGGCTGCCATCAGATGGAGATAAAGGGCACTGCTGTACCAGGCTCTGTCAAAAAGGGTCCCTGCAGCTACCCAGCAAAGTCTATGCAATGTTTTTCCTTAGTTTAGTCTGGGCTTTGTGCAAAGAGCTGTCAGTGGATGTTGCTGGCCTGCCAGCTCTGTGACTTGGATGCCTTTGTATCTTTTCTTAATTTTTGATCTTTTTCTTTCAGAACTTCTGAACAGAACTGACAGGCTGCAGGGTCACTAAAAGTTCACTAAAGGTCAGAAATGTAACTCTTTCTTGTCCACAGCAGAGCCCTGGTGTAGCAGGGTAAAGGTTTTCTGTACTAGGCCAGGGCAGACCTGTAGTAATCCTGTGCATTACCTAGCGAATGGCACCTTTACCAGACACTCAGTGTATGCAGAATAGATAGCAGGCAGCCAGCCACCGCCATTTCTATTGGGCTGCTGCGGAGAGACACTACATGCAGAATATCTCCAGTCAGCATTTCGCTGTGAGGAAGTTGTAACTACTCCGCAATCTCACTGCCAGTCCAAACATTGCCTAAGGTTTAGTTTACATCGGCGGTTTTTGAAAGTGGCTTCACTGTGTTGTGTTAGTGTGATCCAGGTCTTCTCCTATTTTGTGCTGACAGCACTGCCCTCTCTGTCCCTCCTATTGATGGCGCTGTCACATTTTTCTTCCATCACATTTTTCTCCCTTCAAGGCAAGAATTCTAGGCTTAGATAATGGGTAGATTAGAAACCTTAGACTGTATTAAAGGCAAAAAATTATGGTAGGGACATTAGATTGTGAGCCCCTTTGAGGGACAGCTAGTCACATGACTATGGAATAATAATATTAATAGAAGGATCTCTCTATGTCTACAAAGTCCACACCCTGTCTGTGTGCGGTCTATTACATATTGCAGATTGACAGCCATGGGTGAACCTATTGTCTATGCCAGGTGTTGGAATAGATGAACCCCCATGCACTACAACGTCATAGCTCGGACAATCAGGAAGCCAGAAATAGAGCTAAAAATGAGAGCAGAGGCTTTACTTTATCTGTGGAAACAGGATGAAATCTCTCATAAGTGCAGTGCCTCCACTCAATTGGGTCTTGTGAGTAACAAGTGCAGTCCCAGTTGAGAATAGTATACTCATAGACAATAATCCACACTGTATTAGCAGAAAGTGTATCTGTATTGAAAAGTAACAACATATGAAATCCAGTGTAACATCAAACTTTGCAATCTTCAAACAGCACCAGTGTAAAGTCCTTTCAGTATGTCCCAGTGGAGGATCGTGCCATAACTTAATTATCATAGAATACATTAATGCATAACCAGGCAGTGAAATTACTACTTCGCTACATATATTAAATGTCATTTGTCTCTTCGCTGCCCAATCACACAGTACATCCAGGTCTGCTTGTAAATTATAGTCATCCTGTATGGACTTAATTTTTTTACATAGTTTGGTGTCATCTGCAAACACAGAAATGGTACTTTTAACCCCAAACTCTATATAATTTATAAAGATGTTAACCAGTAAAGGTCCCAACACTGAATCCTGGGGTTCACCACTAATAACCTTAGACCATGTATGTATGGTCAAGTATAATCAATAATTACAAGTCTCTGGATGCGATCTTTAAGCCAGTTCTCTATCCATTTACAGATTGACTTTTCTAAACCTATTGACCCTAACTTGCATAATAACCGTCTGTGGGGTACAGTGTCAAATGCTTTGGGAAAGTCCAAGTACACTATATCAACTGCTACTCCACTGTCTTTTGCAATCTGTTTTTCATTTTGATGTTTTGCACATTTTATCTCCTTTTTACATATTTTGTTATAATCTTTTTAGGTTTCAAATGATGAAGGTGATTCTTCATTTTTATATTTTTGGAATGCCCTTTTCTTGTTCCTTATGGCCTGTTTAACATCAGCTGTGAGCCACATAGGTTTTAATCTTAGCCTCTTAAACTTATTACCCATTGTAATATATTTTTCAGTTTGCTTTTGTAGAACAGACTTGAAACATTCCCATTTCTGTTCTGTGTTCTTTGAGGACAATATTGTCTCCCAGTCCAAGTCACAGAGAGCCGCCCTCTGCACTGTATTGCAGTATCCCTTATACTAAAAGACTGGAGGTTATCTCTAACCGATTACATAAATTTTACTCACACAATACCTCCTTCAATACCTTCATAATATTACTCCTAGAGTACATTCTCACAAAGAACATCTTAATTTTCCAGGAGACATACTACCTTCAGATACTAGGTGTCACCATGTCACTCTACTGTAGCTTTTATTACCTTTTATGTTATTCCTAAGTAAAAGCATCAACCCCTTCATACGCACAGATATATTTCTATTTTGGAAAATGTTTAACCCTTTCTATCTTACTTTATGAAAATCCTAGAGACTATCCTCCCCATTTTTAGAATAAACAAAGATTTGATTACTTTACCATTCCACTCAATTTAAACATAAGTAACCACAATAGGTTCTTGTTACTTTAGTAGTATTATTTCCTTTCCCCTTTTCCTCCCCCTTCTCCTTAAAGACTGAAACCTTCTATTTGAAGCATACTACCAAAGTTTCTTATATTTTAGATACTACTACCCTCAATTTGTAGTCGGACCATAATCCAGAAGTCCTGGAGGCAATATATTTTGTATATTCCCCTCCCATATCCTCTTCAAATAACAGTATTAAAGAATTCAATATACTTACCTCACCCTCTATAAGTAGTAAGTACTCTTAACTTGTAACAATATGGATAACATTACTAAGTACAACTGCCCTGCAACATAGTTATTTTTTTAATGCGTAATCTTTCCTTTTAGACAAGACATAAAAAAACCTGTAACCACCTTGACAGCCTTTATATGCAATATTTTAAAGCAATAATTTTTTTCACCTCCATTGTTCACTGAAGGACACCATATCAAGTGACTCTAACAACATTATTATTTTTACTTTTATGTTGGTAATCATGTGAACCTTAATAACAATGCATGAACACAATCACTAGGGGATGCATTTTTTGTTGAGTTAGATGTTAGAATAGTGGACATCATATGTACATCATGCCGTGATATCGTCCTTCCATGACCTTCAAATCTTGGTGGAATCGTTCACCTTGCTCATCACTGACTGCTGGTGCTTTGTCAACCTTATTTGTTCCCAGCTGTTTCTCAATCATATCAATTCAGAGCCATTGTGACTTATTTAAGGCAGTGAGATTGCTATTATGAATTTGGACTTGAGCTCTGACATTTTCCTTCGTGTACACAGAGCTAAGTGTTTTTTCTAAGTGTTTAGTAAATCTGCCTTGTCTTTATCCCCAGTTACCAACCCAGCGACATCCTTTAACAGGTCTACATGCTCAGATCTGATCTTTTTGCTATTAATATATTTGAAAAATTTTGGGGGGTTTGCCTTTAATTTGCAATCTGTTTTTCATTTTGATGTTTTGCACATTTTATCTCCTTTTTACATATTTTGTTATAATCTTTTTAGGTTTCAAATGATGAAGGTGAAATGTTCATCTTTGATGAGCTGATGAATCTGTGGACCATCAAACACACCGGCCTTTATTTTTGCAAATGACAGTCTAGGACCATTCTGTTTATTTATGGGGGTGCTAAATATAAAACCCCTGTCACATTTACAGTATGCACAGTGACAGTATGCACTAACCATGACTACACCTTCCCAGACCTCAGCAGGCCCCAACCAGCTACTCTCCCAGAGGCTCGACGCCCAGGAAGCTACCCAAATTCAGGTGCTTTGCCAGCTTCATGCACTTTCTGCTCACCTGGATCAACTGCTCGTTTCTCCCAGTGCACCAGCTGAACCACCAGCCCAGGCCCAGTCTCCTGCCCTCACAGTCGGAATTAAACTTACCACCTCCACAACCAAGACCAGCTGTGGCTACATCAATTAGTTCTGCATCCATTTTGAGCTTCAGCCACATAACGTCCCCACTGACTGGGCCAAAGTGGCATATGTCATTTCTTTGCTGTCTGGAGAAGCTCTGGCATGCACATCCCCACTCTGGGAGAGGAAGGATCCAGTTACCGGCAATATTGAAGCCTTCCTGAGCTTCTTCAAAAAAGGTGTTTGATGAACCCGCACGCACCTCCTCCTCAGCCAGCGTGCTCCTGCATCTCCACCAAGGTTTGCTTACTGTGGGTCAGTTTGCAGTACAAATCCAAACCTTGGCAGCAGAACTTGCTTGGAACAATGAGGCGCTCCATGCTACCATTTGGCAAGGCCTTTCTAAATACGTGAAGGATGAGTTAACCGGTCAGGAGATTCCTTAGTCTCTTAATAATCTGATCTCCTTGACTATTGTGAATGTATATAAAATATACACAGTATAGTGAGAATTACTCAAACTATATTATTCTGTTTTAAAATGACTAACTTTTTGTGTTCTTTACTTCGGTTCCCGGAGGCGCCTTGGCCTTGCACCTGGTCAAGTGAAACCAGATAAGAAGACCATAGAAACTGCCAGCAGATAAGGAGACCATGGAAACTACAACCCCCCCCCCCCAAGAAAATCAATTAAAACTGGAATGTACAGCGGCAGTAAAAAGCAAAATAAAAATTTGTCTGTCTCCAGGCAAATTAAAGAAGAGACCATCCCAGAATTGGATGACCGGTGACGCAAGGAACTGAAGTAGATAAAATATAGATTTTCGCTAAAGTTTTCAGAGACTCCTTTAGACAGAGGAAGGGACAGTCCCAACCTCTATTGCCTTGTCTGTTGTGAGTTTCCCACGCGTGAATAAAAAACCTTGATTCTGTTACTATACCTCAGAAGTTGTCCTGAATATTTGTCAACTTACCATTGACACCATCCACATAGACATCCCCTTCCAAGAGCGTTTCCAGGGGAAATCTCGCCCACACAAAGCACCCTCCTTTCAGCGGCCTCTGCAAACGCCAGCCTCCCTTGTTCCTCCCGTCTCTGACAAACCTATGCAGCTAGGCCGATCAAGGCTATCCCAAGAGGAGAGGTCCTGACGTCTCTCATCTGGTCTCTGCCTTTACTGCGGACAGAAGCGACATTTAATCACTTCTTGTCCACAGAGGCCGGGAAACTTCAGCACCTAGCATGCTCTAAAGGGGGGCATGCTAGGTCACTCTTCTCTCCCCTCCAATCAGCGACCCTCCATAGCCATCCAGCTTCACCACAACAACTCCACACTTGCCCTTGAGGCCTTCGTTGATTCTCTGTGAATCTCTGCGGTGGATGGGACCCTCCTTTCATGTGGACTTATCTGCTTCCAGACTAGACCCATTTAAAAATGTCTGTTGGTGTGCTACATCACGAAACCATAGCTTTTCTTGTGCTTCCTCAAACTACCTCTGCAGTCATTCTTTGCCTCCCATGGCTCCAACTACTCTCCCCAGTGCTGGACTGGTCTACTCCAGAGATATTGGCTTAGGGTCCCTTGTGTCATTCCAAATGCCTGACCAAGCTCACACCTATCAGGCCTCTTGCTCTCCCTACTCCTGAGGTTGCAGCATCTAATCCCAATCAATATAAAGATTTCAAGGATGTCTTTTCCAAATGCAAGGCTGAGCAACTACCTTGTCATCAGTCCTCTGACTGGACAATAGAACTCGTTCCTAACTCCAGACCTCCAAGAAGTCGAGTTTCCCCCCTGTCTCCCTGAGACCCAGGCAATGAGCGAGTATATCAAAGAAAATGTGCAATTGGGGTTTATAAGTAAGTCATCTTCCCCTGCTGGGGCAGGGTTTTTCTTTGTTCAGGAAAAGGATGGGACTCTCCGGCCATGCATTGATTGCCGCTGTCTGAATGCCATTACCATAAAGAACCGCTATCCCCTGCCACTCATTCCTGGGGATGAATGGACAACCGCATTTAACACCAGGGATGGGCATTATGGATACCTTGTGATGCCCTTTGGTCTCTGCAATGCCCCAGCAGTTTGCCTGTTTGAACTTACCCAGGCACTCCTTCTGGGTTACATTGTTTCCAAAGAAGTCCTCTCCGTGGATCCGGAAAAAGTTGCAGCTATTTCCAAGTGGCCTCTGCCTTCCAGTCTTAAGACCACTCAGCGGTTCCTGGGATTTCAAAAACTATTACTGACAGTTTATCAGGAATTATTTCACTTTGGTAGCTCCCATCACGGCTCCCACCCGGAAGGATGCAGACCCTAGGAACTGGCCCTCTGAGGCTATTGAGGCCTCTCATTCTTTAAAGGAAGCCTTTCTTTCTTGCCCAGCTCTGGTTAGGCCAGATGTCACCAAGTCCTTCTCCATTCAGGTTGATGCCTCCTCCGTCAGAGAGGGAGCTATTCTGTTCCAGACCCCCACTGGAGCCAGACGCCCCTGTGCCTTCTTCTCAAAGAAATTTTTCCCAGCAGAAAAGAATTACTCCATTGGGGACAGGGAGCTCCTAGCCTTTAAGCTAGCTCTTGAGGAATGGTGATACCTCTTGGAGGATTCCCCTCACAGGATCACTATTTTTACTTACCACAAGAACCTCCAGTACTTGCAATCAGTTTGCTGCCTCAACCCCCGTTAGGCTCGTTGGTCTTTATTCTTCTCTCAGTTTGATTTTATCATTACGTTCAAACCTGGTTCTGCTAGTTCCAGAGCTCATGCTCTTTCTCGGTCCTTCGACTGACAGGACTCTGAGACTGCTGTGGAGCCAGAATTTATCATCCCTCCAGCTCGCATCTTAGCCTTGACCTCTATCCAGGAGTCTGCTGTTCCTCCAGGAAAACCTTGGTGCCACCTCAACTTCGCACAAGGATGTTACGATGGGCACATGATTCCAAACTTTCTGGTCATCCGGGCGTGCATAGAATGTTCACATTTCTCTCTCGACAGTACTGGTGGCCTAAACTTCAGGATGTGACGGACTATGTCAGGGCCTGTGCTGTCTGTGCTCAAACAAAGTCTGCCACCTGTGCCCCTGCAGGACCACTTCGTCCACTACCTATTCCCACAGAACCCTTTTGTCATCTATCCATGGACTTTATTACGGATCTCCCTCATTCAGATGGCTGTACAGTTATCTGGGTAGTCGTAGACTATTTTTCTAAAATGGCCCACTTTGTATCTCTCCCTGCTTTGCCATCGGCTGTAGCATTGTTGCCAATTTTCATTTGGGAAATTTTCCAACGTCATGGTATGCCCACTAATATTGTGTCAGATCGGGGGGTGCAGTTTACTTCCCCCTTCTGGAAAGGCTTCTACAAGAAGTTAGCGGATTGGCATCGCCGTAAGGCCCCTCTTTGTCAACCTGGGGACAAAGTCTGGCTATCCACCAGGAATATTCATTGCAAGGTGCCTTCCCAAAAATTTGCTCCACGTTTCACCGAACCTTATGTAATTTCTACCAAGGTTAACCCAGTTTGTAATAAATTATGCCTCCACATCTCAAACTGCCCAATGCTTTCCATGTCTCCTTACTTAGGCAGTTGGTCCTGAACCACTTTTCTCATCCCTCTCCACGGGCTATTTCTGCAACCTCTTCTTCCCTGGATCCCTGGCTATTGACCCCTGGCGTGTGACCTGACCCCCTTTGTCTGCTGCCTGTCTCGACCCTGGCTTTCCTTGACTATCCTCCTGCCTGGTGACTTGGTACCGTGCTTGCTCACCTTGGTGTGCCCTAGGACCGCAACCAGGCCGCAACCAGCAGCACAACATCGTCACCATCAGAGGCTCTGGAGAAAACCTGGTTACTGCTTAGACTCTGCACCTTGGCCCTTCTCAGGGCTCGCACCACCTCCATACGCCCCCTAGTGGTACTGTCTCTCCGTGCGTGACAACCCCATTAACTGGAAACACATCTTAGTGTGACAATCAATTGATTTGTGTCATTTCTAAACTCTAGTAACAGCTTACTCCTGAGAATGGCACATCACCTGCAAGGTGTAGTCATTATTGGACATCCCTATACTCCCTGAGGAATGGTACAGCCCTCAGATATATAAGCCCATGTAGTTTTTTGTGTGATTACAGATGAGTGACGCTGGTGAAGTACTTGCTGAATGGAGTGATCCCAGGGAGCTTACTCAAGAAGAGCAAGAAATCCTTGACAAGGTAGGAAATTATCAAAGTTTCTTCAGACCTCTGAACTCCCAAAATAAGAACAGAAACCAATAATATAATTAATGCTTTGCATTTGCACATATCTTTTGAATCCCTTAGCATGTTAGCAATCTACATATGTGTGTGGCTTCTTTTTGGTATAATGCCGATCTGGCTTTGTCCCGGTGCAGAGGAACAACTGGGTGCAGCCATCTTCTCCCTTCATCTTTGGCTTCGGGATATGTCACCTGATCTCGCTATGTGCTGCCTTGTTATTGGATGAAGTATCCACCTGTAGAGTGGCATTTATTTTCATTGCGGGATAAACTGTGACGTAGGTATCCTGGGAGGCTCTGGGCTTCCCATTCAGTCCTCACCCCTGCAGACGTAAAGACAGAAGGGGAGGAGGCTCCCTCTTTTTTGTTACAAAAAGGTATTTAGAAAAAAAAAAGATATAGACAGATAAAGAAGAAGATATAACAGAGTAATATTGGCCAGGACATTTTAAATGAGAAGCAATTGGCTAAAATGTACTAGAGAAAAGGTACAGGCGGAGTTCTCCATACATTAAAATACTACAGAAGATATAGCAGTGTAAAACTGACCAGCAGCAGGTCATTGTGAATAAAGAACTGGCTGTAATGTACAAGAAAAGAAGTACAGGTGGGTGTTTTACTACTGAAATTCCATAAAAAAACTGTTAATGCTCTTTTATAATTTTCAGTGTATATGTACTACATTTCCTGATGAAGGAACAAAATATAATTTGCGAAACACATTGACTAACAAGCTCCCACTAAAAAAACTGTAGAAAAACTGTAGAAGATCTATATGATTTATTATTGCTTCTGTTATTACCAGAAGAAAACATATGTAGGCTTCCTAACTTTATAATACATGTGTTACAGAAAGATAGCAGCAGCCTCTGCTTCCCTTTAGCTGTGCAACCTGATGTATTTTTGGCATCCCCGGCATCCATTGTTAGGCTGTGCACAGCTGAAGGGGATTCTAGAGGCTGATCAGCTCCTGACTCAGTCCTGCACTGCTATTGGCTGCTGGGATTTAAAGCCTCTCTGCTCCCAGTCACCAGGGGCTGTTATAGCTTCTGCTGGGCTAATCCGTGTTGGTGAATCAGCAGGGGATTAGCCTGTCTGGGCCTTGGGGGGTACATCAAGCCCCCCATGCTGCTATTGGACAGGCTATTTCAAAATTTGTGATTAGTTTATCTATTTCAGCTTATTTTGCATCATGGAGAAAGACGTTGTAAGGAGAGGAGAGAGGAGAGGCCTTATTATCTCATATGCAAGTGACAAAGACGGGAAAGTTCACCAGCCCTTCAGAATTCTGGTACCGAAAAATGAAAGAGGAGCGTTCCCCTTGCAAAAACTTGTGGACAAATACCTAGTGAGAAGACTCAAAGTGAACCATAAGGGATATATGTTCTGCTCTTGATTTCAAGAGTAGCAGCAAAAGCATAACAATTTTTTTAAAATATTTAAAAGAGCAAACAAAACACAGGTATTGAACAATTTCAAACGAAAAGCACTTTATATGTCGGCGACCAACATAGGAATATCGGCAGGTAAATTGCCACAGCTTAATAAATCTTTTCCATTCCACAGAAATATTCACTGCATCTCACACATAGTAGTCAGAGAAGTATTTAAACTTTGCTCCACCCACTGGACCACACCACCAGTTGCGGTGAAGGCACCGCGGCCTCTGTCTTTGTTCCTTTTTGACACTTTCAAATGTTGGGAGGTATGCAAATCAATTGCCAGATACAACCACTCACTCACACATATTACATAAACAGCTACCAACTGTTCCTTTTTCACCAGAACAGTATGGGTTTCTGAGAATAGTTACACTGTCCTGGCACGCTGTGTAAAAGTCCCAGCTGCATTGTTAATGCACTTTATTTAGGTGTAATTCCGCTGGCTGGCACTAGATGGCATCTTCTCCAATACTACAAACTTAGCTGTTTAAGAAGCGGGGATTTTAAGGGAAAACTTTAAAAATAATTAAATAGTAATTTTTTATTCATTAAAAAAGTTTACATACATACAAAAAGATGAAAACATATTACTGTGCAGGAAAATACTGAAAATGCCAAGCAGAAATAAAAACACCAAATCATAATACATATTGGCTCCACATGAGCGTGCTCCCACGCATTTCCCAATTAATAATGAGGCTTTTTCAAGAGTAAAAGTCATGGTATTTTTTAAAAAACAAAAATAAAAAAGGTGTGTGTGTGTGTGTATGTGTTATAATCTTTATCATAGACATATGTCTAATGATATGGGTTTGTACTTACTGTTAACTTACATATGTAGGTCAACAGAAACAAAGGCTTCTATCTTACTGAACACTCCACTTGACCAAAGGCAGGATGGGATGTCAAGGAAATCACAGCTGCAGCCAAAGTTTCTGATGTTATTTGAGAAAAGAGTATGTGAAATAAACATAGAAATAAACATAATAATAATTGTAGTTTCACTTAAAAAAACAAAACAAAAAAAAGAGAAACAAAGAGGACAGTCTTAGATCAATACCATGAAGGTTATATATAAAACTGATGACAGCCTAACAGAGATCTCCAATGCCACACTAATATGACTTATTATATAATTTTGTGCCATTAGCATCATTATTGTTACAGAAACTCACTTATCTAATATAGGGATTCTAGCAGAGGATTTACTTCCACATACCTTAAACAGAAGCACTCATTTAAATATGCGGCATATTCTAAAACCATTCTGCAGCTTCCAAACAATTCCCGTGTCATTATAGTACCAGCAAACTTTGTGAAAAGGGATTTCTTGAGCATGCTCTGTGGATTAAAAGTTTCCGTTATGTGAGGGTTTAGAAGTTTGCCTTGTTGTAGAGGTGGGAATAAGCAGAGAGGGGCTGTAACTTGTTAGATGCAATGCCTGAAAGGAAAGAACAACTGACAGCTATTTCTTGAGTATTAGGCTTTGTAAGCCCTACAGTTGGCTGATGCATAGGACCTGATTTATGAAAGCTCTCCAAGGCTGGAGAGAATACACTTTCAAATGTGAAGCTAGGTGATCCAGCAAACCTGGAATGGATCTGGTCCAGGATTCTAAACATTTGCCAGCAAAGAACAAATCATTTTTTAAAATCTATTCCATGTTTTCTGGATCACCCAGCTTCACTTCTGAAAGTGTATTCTCTTACACATAAAGAAGAGGGGTAAAGAAAGATAAGTATTACATTTCAAACCCACTTTATTAACATATGAGGACATTTAGAGCCTGATTTATTAATAATTTTTCAAAATGAAGTCTTTTATTTTTTTGAAACAAACTTAATATGAGAACATACCCGAAGCAATCAATTCGAAAGATGTATTTTTAAAATGGTGTTTGTAGTCCCAAGCATAGAAAAATCTCCCCACAAACACAGCACCTATAATAAGGTAATGAATTAGTTGTCCCCTGCTGTTCCTGGTATGATCAGCCTGGCATACAGATATGGAACATCTTAGTGTTGGTGGACATTTTAGTAACTTATGTAGGTGGCTCTTGTTGAGAAAACCGAGCGATATCAGATATATAGATTTGCTTTGTGTAGCTCACAGAGTTCCCCAGACACCAATGTAAGGAGAGAGAAGAACTGCAGAGAGCGGAGATGATGATAATAGGACAGAGTTAGTTACATTGCAGGAATATCATTCATTTTCTCCACTTCATACTAGAAATAGTCCAGTTTATCCTCCTTTTTCATATTCATCTGGTAATCCAGCAAAGTCGGTCCCTTGTTTTCATGAGGCAGTGGTTGGAACACTTTCAAATGAACAAACTTGCCATCTTCAATTTCAACCTTAAACAGAAACAACACCTGTAGTATGAGTTCTGTGATACATTAGTACTAATACATTAATTCATTGATACTCTGCTGGATACATTAGATTGCATACTCCCATGGGGTAGGGACTGACACAATGACATTAGAGTGTCAGCTTCTCTTGTACATAGATTGTTACTGGCTCACTGTTTTCTGTACAATGCTGTGGTATATGACAGAGCTATATAAATGTATAACAATCCTACAGATGAACAATTACTACTTCTGTCCTTTCTTAACTTTCTACAACTAAACAGCTCCCCCTTAATCATTGCATGAAACTTCTTACACCTCCACCATGTAGCTGTCACACACAATGCGGTTCTCCCCAGTATACAAACTCTGCTTTGTGACAATGTTGCATCAAAGCAACAACCTTACCTTAAAAAAGTAAACGGTGCCAGCGACAACCTGGGTTCTGACAAGGTCGGCCTTAAATTTACTGGTGTTTATTTCACACGTCCTCTCAAACTGCGGTTTCACCTAATAAGAAGAAACAAAAATAATTTTGGCACAGCGCAGATATAAAGCCGCACAGCACCCATGCAATACAGCCAGGGGTGATCGGACCAGGCAGAAAGGGCCTGCAGGACCCCCATACAGCTCACAGCAACTTCAAGAGAGAAGCCGTGTATGCAGGGGAATCCAAAGTGTGTGTCAGACAGCCAGATGATTCAGTTTTGCTGTGCTGCATTAACAAATGTCTTGTTCTTCCTCTGGTCTCTGATTGGACAATAGAACGTAATGGGAGAAACTGAGTGATCCAGGAACCCGAAAAAATGATCTGGTCCAGGACTGAAAACATTTGCCAAATCATATTATTTTGTAGTTGCAATGATTTGCTGCTAAAATCTCTGAGCTGTGTACAGCTGCAGTATGTGCTGGGGATGCAGAGAAGGTCCATCTCCGGCTGCACGGCTAAAGGGAAGCAGGAGATGCTGGGAGCTGAGCAGAGGGCAGATAACTAATTCATTTCTCTCCTTGCTGATTCCAGCTTCTCCACTGCACAGATTACACAGGTGTGATACAGGTGTGATACTGCGGTGGTGCACAGCACCAACACTTGCAGATCTTATCCCACCCCCAACCTGTGAATGGAAAGTGATCAAGAAACAGCAGACTGATGAGGTTATCTCTCTGATACTAGCACATTCACTGCTGTTTTAGTGGCAATATCATGTTCAAGGAGCTTTTCAATCAACATGGTAACTATAGACTTCAATGCAAACTCATTTCATCCTTACATGTGGCTTTATAACATAATACATATAATACATTTACTGATGTCTGGTATACGGTGACTCAGATTTATTAGTTATGTAATTGGCTGTAGTTACTGTAACAACTTGTTCCAGGCATGGAACCTCCCTGCAACGTTTGGCCCTGCAAGCAAGGGTATTTTCCACTGAATTGGCAAAGTTCTCTATGGGTTAATGAGCTCCGCTGACTGCCAAAATTTTCAGAAATTCCCCGAATAGTACAGGAATCAAATTCAGATCACTTGTTACATTCTGCCATTTTATCAATATTTTATCAATATTGAGCCCCCTAAATCTGATCATACACAATACACTTGTATAATTTCCTTTACTTATACTTAGTATATAGTTATACTTTACCAATAACTGTGTAGCACTGAATACCACTGGGTGGGCTGGGTCTTAGGGACTTGTAACTAGTGTGGCCAGCTCTATGATAACAACGCATCGCCTTTGTGATTGCTATTATATCAATGGAATTTGAAATTGGAAAGGCAAATCTATTGTAGCAATTTCTGCTGCATTGATAAAGATTGAAATAGGGGAGCCACCCCAATTCCATTGCCTGCATTGGCTTCAACAGACATGGACTGCCTACAAGTTCATCTATTGCCATAGCTTTGTCCATCCATAGCCCTGTGGAAGATGCAGATATGCCATCTGTCAGCTCATGGATACATTATATTTGTAATACAGTATCACACATACGTAGAACAGCAAACACACTAAGAGATGGAGAAGTTACATACAAATGCAAAGCATTAAATACATGGTATCTGTCCACATTATGGGGGTCCAGGGGACTCAAAAAATTTTAATGACTTCTTACCTGGTCAAGGATTTTTTGATCATGCCGAGTAGGCAGCCTGGGTTCATTCAATCCACCACCGTGACTCATTTTGGCACAGGGCTCAACAGACTGATCACACCCAAACAGTCCATGGGCCTATATATCTGAGGGCTGTACCATTCTGCAGAAAGGGGGTGTCTAATAATGACTACACCTTGCAGGTGATGTTCCATTCTCAGGAGAAAACTTTTACTAGAGTTTGGAAATGACACAAACCAAGTGATTGTCACACCAAGATGTGTTTCCAGAAAATGGGTCTTACATTTAGCACATTTGCAATTAAAAGAATGGTATAAGCCTGGAGTCCCTGGAGGGAAATTGGGAGGGGGCAGACTGGTATGTGCACTTACATGCTGGATACACTCCAACATGATTCTGGAGAAATTGGTAAAATTCTTAGTATAATTTACAGCATGTGAAGATATTTAGCCAAGATTTCACAGATACTTTAGGTGTGTCTAAAAAATTATATATATGCACAATCTGCGCAGCAATAACCTGTAAATTTACGTTTGCAGCATTCAGTACACATCACACATTCAGTACAAAAGAACCATTCAGTACACTTCACACAAAGTATTCAATTTCACTGGGGGATCATTCCCCAGGTGTAAAAGCTGAATTCCAGGCAGGTATAAAAGACACAAAATATTGCAACTTTGTAACTATTATTATATCCTTGAATATATAAAATCAGCCCACCCATCCCTAGTCCCTAGTGAGGGAGACAACAATGGCAGCTGCTCAGTCAACGTAAAACTAGCCAAAAGGTTAAAGGTTTACATGGCAAGGGCAATATACAGTAAGATATAAGTTTCCAATATACATTTATATATTGCTCTGCTAAGTGTACCTTTCCCTTACTAATGGACATGGGTAAGGATTGCAATAGGGACAAAGAAGCCGCCCATTTGCATTGCCTATACGGCACCCATCAAGCACCAACTACCTACAAGCCCATCCTCCATAGCTGGCAATGTACAAAAGTTTTCCTGCACACTTTTACATTTTGCTAACCTTCATTTATAAATCTCTCCATGACCTGTCCCCTCCATACATGTTCTCACTAATTACCAGTTACAATGCCAACCAAATACACTGCTCTGTTCATGAAACCCTCCCATCCTCCACCTTGATGGTGTTAGATAAATGAATTAGGTACAGCATAAAATTGTTCACAACTTAAATTTATTAGAATGAAACATGTATGGATATTGTTATTAATGTTGCAATAAAATATACTATGGTCAGAAAAATAGCTCTTAGGTTATTGAAAAAAAGTGAATACTCTAGATCAGTAATTTTCAACCATTGTGCCACGGCACACTAGTGTACTATAAGAGATCTTCAGGTGTACCGTGGGAAATTATCCAATTACCATTGTCGAGTGTCTGTGCTGTAGTGACTGGCAGGGTAATGTAATACTCTTCCATGTCAGTGGGTGGCAGTAGGTAGCTTAATTGCCTTGTTTATTCTTAGAGACAAGAGAATTAGCTTTGAGTGTTTTTTTAACATTAAGTGTGCCCCAGGTTTTTTCAATGTAAAAAATGTGCCGTGGCTCAAAAAAGGTTAAAAATCTCTGCTCTAGAGAGAACATTGTAAAGTTGTAAGTGTAAGGAAATGCTTTCACTTTCCTATTTTTTATTCACTTTTAAAGCATTTGATTTATGATGGCACTGGGTTTTTTAGATGGGTTTGGTAGGTTGTATATATTTCGAAACACTATAATTCTGTTTATTATTTGGCTTATTTATTACCAATTATTTTTCATCAAAACTTTTTTTTATGAAGAAAAAAAAACTTAACTTACTAAGTCTTTATTTTAATACTATTTATATATTTATACTTAGAGTTGACATGTTAATACTAGGTAATATAAAGGTAAATGTTAGGGGAAAGGGCAGTTTCTACATGTGCTGGTTGAAATTACTTACTACTACTACTCATACACAAAAACCATGGTTGCAATATTAATTGTGTGCAATAAAAAGTGTGTATACTAACATTCAAGTCAATAGCATCCTATATAATTTATTAATATAAAAAATAAGTTCCATTAATGATATACATTGTTTAAATCCCATGTGTTTTGTACAGGAAATATGTCTGCAGAAAAGATTCGTATATTTAGTAACACTGGATTGGTAACTTGCAGTCTCTATAGGTATTGGTTTTAGGTGATCTTCAGATAAATGTGCAATTCTCAATTTATAACACTCAGTGGGTATACACAAGCAAGACTTTTCATATTCTTGTTCTTTTTTGATCTATCCTTCATTGCTTTTAAATATGAATAATAGTAATGTAACACTGGACTTTATCTGTGTCTAATACGTAAGAACAAACATTCACGTGCAGAGCAGGTTCTAGAAACGTGCTGGCACTTTAGATCGGAGATATCCATCAGCTGTATCATTTAGATTTTCCTGGAAAGAAAATTACTATATCTGGCCAAAGGCTAAGGAGAGGCTCCCTTCATCTCAATAAGAGATCTGCATGGGCAATGATAAACCGGTTCCTAGAGCATGCAATCTTTATTACCTGTTGTGTCTGTTCTTATGGCACTGCCAATCCCCTTATCATAGTGTCATGCCAATCACAGGTGGGTGGTGAACCCTCCATGTTATCGGCCCGCTTTTTAGGGACGTGCATGGGGCACAGAGACACCAACCTCCGGCTTCCCCAGCACACTCTGCAAGGGGTCATGGACTTTAAGATAAACCACCAGCAGAGGGAGTGCTAGAGCTAAGGCAGGATTCTTTCTCAATTAATATTCAATCTGTTTCCTGTACATTTATGTAACCTGCTCTGCAGCTTAGATCACATTCACAATCCCCTCCTTATATTACATATTGTCATCAGAGTTCTATAAATCCAGAATATTCATCCCGCCCTCTATACACCTGCTGATGGTTATTCTGGAGGAATGCCGGACCTTTAGTTTGATCTGTGCACTGTGTGTCATGATCCATTGTTACTTCATTTTCCAAAAGCTGTGTTTTTATATATATTAACCTTATCTGCACACTGTGGGCTGCACCCTCTTCCCCTGTACCGACTTTCTGATATTGGCAATGGTGGGTTATTGATATTACCGGATATGTGAAGGACTGGCTGTGCAGTGACAGATCTCTGGGCTGTGTTTTAGGCAGTTCTGACTTCTTACAAAGCCTAGCTGGAGGAGTCATTATCATTATTTCTATTTATATAATTCCATCATCTTCCAGGGTGCTAATAAAGATTTCGGGCCTCAGAACATGGTGGAAGTAATGTGAAAGCCAGTTCCAAGAGAGGGGTAAAGTTCATGTGGGCTGATGGGTCTTAGTACAGACAACTGAAATGGGCAAGTTCTTTTCTTCTATTTCAATCTTTATCCATCCCAGGTAATAGGGGAAAGGTGCAATGGTAAGGGAAATGTATAGCTTTGCTGGGAAACTTGTTTTCTCCTATATATTGCCTGCTCATGCACAGCTTTAACTTTTTTGCTACTTTTAAATTGCTCTTAGGACAGGAAGGCACCAGACCATGAAATCTCTTTAAGGGATTTTGTGGTACTTTTTTGTTTTAAGCAACAGAACAGAAACAGCAAACAGAAATGTCTTTAAATCAGGAACAAGTTAAAACAAAGTCATGCTTACTTCCACATCACCCGTCTCAGCCTGATAACTCCCAGGTTTGTCCTAATAGCAATCTTCATAGAGACCACCAGCTGTCTGTCCATGTGCAGCACCATGCATGATGAGTCCAACACTTCTGTGAGTTCTCCCCATATCTTGATAATGTGCCCGGTATTCCTACAGATGGGGTAGAAGATTGGGTGACCAGTCTGATGTCCTCTCCAATCTCTTCCACTGCCCAATATATATTCTGATCAGCCTCTTCAAAGGAGACTGACCACCATTCCTCACCAGTCTTCCTTGGAGCCTCCAACCACCACAATCCACAACCTAAGCAATATGGAGCACCCGTCCACCACCTTTCTAGACATTTTTTACTATACCTGGTCACAGAATAAAAATATATTGAAGAATGATCCAGGGAACATCAGATTGCCTCATAGAATCAGGAAGGATTTATTTTTCCCCTGTTGAAGCAAATTGTACCCGGGGTTTTCTTTGCCTTCCTCTGGACCAACTATGTCTTATGGGGGTTTTATATCTGGGATATGTTTATTTCCCTAGTGGTTGAACTTGATGGCCCCCCCTCCATGAAATAGACCTCTTTGTGTGATGCATTCATCCATCTGAGCTGCACAAATGAACTTGATATTGTCCAGATTTATGTGAATCTGTCATTATATTGACACACCTATAGATAAGGAATTTCAGCTATATAACTTTTTCACAATATGCTTCTGCTGGCCAGTTTTACACTGCTATATCTGTAGTATCCTAATGTATAGAACTCCAGCCTGTACCTTTTCTCTAGTACATTTTAGCCTATTGCTTCTCATTTATAATGTCCTGCTGCTGGCAAATATTACATAGTTAGATCTTCTGTAGTTGTTTAAAGAGGACTTGTCACTAGGGATGAGCATGCAATTTTTGGTCTTGTGGCCAATTGGTCCGTTCTCACTAATCAAACATGTAGGAGAGAATGGCCTTTGTAAATACAGCTGGCGAGACCGAATTTTTGGGACCTGCAAGACTAATCAACTATGATTGCTCAGGATTCAACTATGATTGCGCAGGAGTCCTGTGTCCCTGGATGGAGAAACTCTATCCAAGAACACATATTACGAGGAGCTCCGCTCCTCTGATTGCTGTTGCAGTCTGAGAGGAGGGATATTGCGAGTGCATTCATAAATACAGCCGTGAGGGCTTGACCTCATTCTGACGTGTAGTTCCCGGGGATCGCTCACTGACAGGAGGATTATCGCTGCTGTATGTATGAGTTCAGCCGTGATAATCCTCCTATAGTGATTTCGTGAAATTTCACAGAACCATCTGAACTTCAAGGAATATTTTCCCCCCTTGTCACCACAATTTTTACTTTTTATATAAAACAAAAATGTGTTTTTTTCCAAAATAGTTTTTTGTAAAACAAATGGGGGCTCCTCCCCTTCAGTCTTTACTGCCACAGCGATAAAGACTGAATAGGAAACCCAGAGCCCCCTAGGAAACTTGCGTCACTGTTTATCCTGAATTAAACCAAATACCGGAGGATATGTCACCCAATCTTTACCCTGCACAATGTGAGATCAGGTGACATAAGCTGAAGCCAGAAAGTGAAGGAAGAGGACGGCCGCGCCCGGTGGTTTTTCCATGCCAGGACGAAGGAAGAATCCTGGATGGTGTGGGACTGAATGGAAGCCAGGTGTGGAGGGATCGAGGGCTCTGTGGAAGTAAAGGTAAGTGTCACTTTTTATTTTATTTTTTAAATATGACATTGAATACCATACAATAAACAAGAATAAGTATAATCTCGTATATACTAACAAAAAAGAAAAATATATATATCATTGACGTAATCATCGCAGTTAAATGACCTCCTTCAGGTCAAAGCAATTTTATATTATTATAACTTCAGAAAAGAGGAACATGGGGGAGGGATGGTAGATAGGCAAGGTGGGGAGGGAGGGGTGCAGTAAGGAAAAAGGGGGGAGCATGGGTGTATATTATAGGGAACTGTTTTATAGGCAAAAATGGCAGCTGCTTAGATCAATGTAAATCCAAAGGAAAAATGTTCATATTGGGAGAACAATATACAATACAAGTTACCCAGCTGATGTTTATATATTCCCCTTACCACATTAACTGACATGGATAAAGATTGAAATGGGGACATAGAAGCTTACCATTTACATTGTCTGTGCTGGATCCATTTGGCACCAACTGCCTACAATTACCAATATAAACTGCCAAACTTAATAACTGAAATACCCACCGCCCAGCAGTTACTGTTGATAACATAGATTCAGCTATACAAAGGGAATTTAAACGCATTGATCATTGCAATAAAGACATCATGATTAAACTCAACATTCATTACCAGACAAACTGTACTGACAGCAGACCATCATGCATTCCAACATTGTTGTGATATTGTCACCCATTTATTCTCTATGCATTCCAGAGATGGACAAAACTGCTTCATCTGGAGAAGAGGGTGCGGAAAAAATTGTATGTTACATGTAGATCAGTAACCCCAAACCTGACCATGTACTCAACCAAAAGGAAGGAAATAGCTAGAAAACTCCCCCTGATTACAAAGACCTACAAGCCCACCCTCCATGGCTTGCAATCTACAGAAGGTTTCCTACTTGTTTTCCATATTGCTCGGCCCACATGCAGCATTTTCTTTTTCATAGTATTACATTGATCTGAGTGGTTGTCCTTGTTACTTTGTATGATTTGGTGCAGACACCCACTGGGGGTTATCTGTGGCCCTAAGCAATGGACTACAATTGGCCATAGACTAAGGAAAGGCTCCCTTCAGATCAATTAGAGACTTGTATGTGTGATGATAGACATGTGCTTATAGAAAGGAATCACTATAACCTGATGTGTGTACTTATGGCACTGCTAATCCCCCTTTACCACCTTTTAATGAAAGTTACAGAGTTTTAAGGATTTATAAAATTATATCAACATGTAAAACTTGTGTGAGACTTTGGTAATTTTTGGTTGGCAAAGGAAGCAACATTTGGGAGCTCCTAAATATCTGTATATTCTCTCATCACTTCTTCCACTGTGTGTAAATAACAAGGTTGGAGGAACATTGTCAGTGATAATGGTGGCAAACATTTCTATTGTTCGGTGGTTGTCGAAAAGACATTCTCATTGGATAGTGGTGTCATCCACCTACCAATGACAATGCTCACTGTTGACATAGTGATGAAAACCCATTGTATACTAGAAGTAGTAGTGGTGGTGAGCTTTGGATACAATGACCCTGATTTATTAAAGCTCTCCAAGACTGCAGAAGATAGACAATGACTTCTGACTGCTGGGTCCACATAGCATCCTAGAGCCAATTAGGCACCGGGGGCCTAGTGGGCCAACTTATTTGCTGAATACTTAGGGAGTTGGCACCAGCTCATATTTCAGACACTCAAAAACTGAAGTAGATAAAGGATAAATTCCTAACACCTCTAACACATTTCAGTCTTCCTCCCATTCCCCAACATGTTGCCCCATCTACAGGGAGTCAGTAGAGTTTCGGTCTATGCATATATGAAGGACAAGCCATGCAGTTAGAGGTCTCCGAGCTGAGATTTGACTTCTTACAAAGCCAGATTAGCTATCCGAGGAGTCATTATATTTTTCTTTATATAGCACCATCATATTCTGTAGTGTGGTACAAAGTGCTATATAGTCAACAGTGGGAACCATTAATGTATACACAATTCGTACACAGTACAATAAGAACATCCAGCAACACAAATACAACAATACAAGCAAAATATTTAGATCTGATAGAGTATAGCAGAGATGAGACACACAGCTTAGTGATGCCCTGATTTCTTGCCAATATGTAAATATATAGACACACCTATAGATGTGAGATCTTGGGAACATAACTTTATATTCTGTATTTGGTATCAAATAATTATTCTGATTTCTCCTGAATCATCTGGGAGTGTATCCAGCTTGTAAATTGCTCATAGCATTCTGACACCCGTTTAATTTACCAGCGGGGGACACAAAAGCTTCTACCATTCTGTGGATAGGAATGCTAAATATAAAATCCCATTTTCCAGGAACACATCATTTGATTTGTGTAATTTCCATTCTCTAGTAGCAGTTTTTTCTGTAGAATGCCACGCCACCTGTAAGGTGTAGTCATTATTAGATAACCCTGTCCTTTCTGCAGAATGGTAAAGCCCTCAGGTATATAAGACCAGGGATTGTTTGGTATGTTCAGTCTGTCAAGCACTGTGCCAAAATGAGTAACGTTGGTGGAGCACCTGATGAACTACCTGGTGGATGGAGTGCACCCAGGACACCTACTGCAGAAGATCAGAAAATTGCTGATAAGGTAGGAAGTCAGAAAACCAATATATATATATATAGATATAACATTTTAAAAATAATACAACTTTATTCAAAACAAACACGTTCTAAAAGGTCACATTAAAATATAGAAAGCACACAGACACCACTAAATTTGCATGGCAAAAAAATGCACAAACAATAAATACATGTAAACCCACACTTCCATATAAAGCCAAAATTGTTCAAAAATGGCGCAAGAAATATTGCATTCAAAAAATACTTACCAACATAGATTAGGATAACTCACCAAACTAGAAAAAACTCCTCCTCCATCTCCTCCAAGAAAAGAAAAAAAGCCAAAGGAAAAAGCAACTTAGACAACACATCATATATGCTCATCTTTATGTGCAAAGCTGATACAAATTCACCTGTAATTGGGACATGCGCGGTGAAAATTGGCTTTTTGTTTTTTTTTCAGTTGGACATTTTATAATCATTTATTGGTATGATCCTTTAGATTTGTACACCAATATACAGCTATCTAATAAAAATACATTAAAACAAAGTAGAGATGGATTTAATGTTAATTTATTAGATGTGTGTGTTTAGTGTTACTTTAAAAGTTTTATTTTTGTACAGGTTATCGCACAATGACAGGATGATTCCCACAACTGCATCCATGTCAATGAGCACAGCTGTGGGACTACTGACAGTGTGGGATCCCCAGGCACTAGGGGTTAAATGAGGACAAGTCACCCCATTCATGTCTAGTGCTGAATGGATGAACAGGGGAAAAACTGATGATGGCTCAAGCATCATCAGGGATCCCCTTTGCTCATTCAATCACAGAGCACTAGAGCTGAATGGGAAGACTTGTCCTCATTTGACCCCTAGTGCCCACGCAGTGGTATTAAGTCTCATGTTATGCAGTTCTAGTATGGATACATAAAGCAGATTGTACAACAGTATTGTGTTCAGTCAGATTTGGGGGCTCCCTGAATGCAATGGAAAGGAAGATCTGAATCCAGCTGTCCTAGGGATCTCTCAGGCTGGGGATTGGATTGATTATTACACTTGATCTGGGCTTTGATCCTTGTGCTTTTCTGGGAATTCCTGTTGTACCAGAAATAGGTTTTAGCAGTCAGTGGAGCTCATTACCATTTAGAGAACTTTGCCAGTTTAATGGAAAATTTACTTTGCTTGCAGAGCTAAACCTTTCTGAATAGTTCCATTCCTGGGACAAGTTACAGCAAATTACATAATTACTATATAATTAATCTAAGTCACAGTATAACAGATATCTGTAAATTAGTTATACAATTGTCATGCTATAAAGCCACCGCTAGCATGGCTAAGTTTGCCTGAATTTAATTTGATCTGATTCTGTCAGATTAATATAAAACAAGCTAATTTACATTGAAGTCTACATTATTTGAAAAGGTCTTTTTTGTCTTTTGCTTGTCTCTTAATATCCAGTCCCAGGGTGTAAGTTGGACTGTAAAATGCTACTTAATGATGAATTGAATCAGATGAAGACACATTGAGCTTTGTACCTCCCCCTAGTGGTGATTAGGATATATAGAAGGGAGAAGCTTTATCCTGGTTTGGCCCATGAAATCTCTTTATATAACAATCTCTTAATATAATCTTTATATAATAACATTCACACAATTGTGTTGAGGTAATATCAGCTGTGTTGCAGTGGCCAACATTTGGAAGTGACAAAAAGGGACAAATGAAAATGCAAATGTGTGAATGTACCCATCATGATCTGTTCAGAGTCACTGCTGTCTCCATACTGAACTCCTCCCTGATTAATTCATCCTGGGATCCTATACACATAAAGCCTGATTTATTAAAGCTCTCCAAAACTGGAGAAGACAAACCATCATGGGAGAACCTGGGTGATTCAGCAAACTTGGTATGTATTTCCTGAACATTATTTGATAATAGCTGGCAAATGTTTTCAATCTTGGAACAGATCCATTCCAAGTTTCATTTTTCCATGTTCTCCAGCCTTGAAAATGTATAATAAATCAGACCCATAGATGTCAGCTGAAAAATAAAGAGGTCTGGAATCACTGATGTATTAGTGCCATCCACTGGTGGCAGGTGGAATGGCATCCAAATGTAATCCAGTACCTGTGCCAGGGGATTCACAAAAGGTTTTGGGAGACCATGCTGACTGTTAGGAATTGGTACTGGCCCAGTGAAAACAGTACAGTAGGGAGCTGTGGAAATGTGCAAACATGGAACATTCTGATAGGGGAGATCCGAGAGATGAGCTCACCAGTCTGCTGCTTCTTTTTTTAACCCCCCCCCCAGCGGAAATCCCGAGTGTGACTTGGGGTGGATTTTCCATGCAAAAAGCGGTAATCCCAAATCACACTTGGGGTCCCTAAAAAGATTTAAAAAAAAAACACCTTGTTCCATTGTCGTCCAGCTGGTCCCTGCAGGTCCTGGGGACACGTTTTCTCTCTCCAAGCTTTATCCAGCAAAGGCGGAGACAATCTCCGGGTTTCCCAGTGACATCGGTGCAGGCGGAAGGAGTGTCAGGAAATTCAAATTATTTTGTATTGAATTCAATACAAAATAACTGTTTTGAGTCCAATACAAAGGAATCTTTATCTTTGTAATGTCCCTACCTCAGTTTTATGACATAAATAAAGTCTAAGGGCAATTTTGAGGGAGCCAAATAACCTAACTGCATGTATTTTGGATGTGGGAGGAAACCAGAGTACCCAGGGGAAACCCAAGCAGACACGGGGAGAACCTGCAAACTGCGGGTGCTGAGCCGGTTTATATCCGGGCCAAGTCACTGATAATTTGTGTTTTTCTCTTCAGGTGAAACCACAATTTTTTAAGTGGTCTGGAGTAAGTGACTTAATGTTTATGATAGACATCACCAAAGACCAGAAGATTGTTGACGGCACCAATTTCTTGTTCAAGGTAATGGAATTGGTTTTATGTAACATGTATGCGTGTATTCAGTTTTTGGCATTGTTAAAGGGGAACTGATCTGTTGCAGAATGCAATGCAATCTAATATATCCAGCAGAGGATCTCAGAACTGTTATTCCTGACATGATACAATAATATCACAGAACTCACATTACAGGTGTTGTTTCTTTTCAGGTTGATTATGGAGATGACAAGTATGCTCATATTATGGTGTTCGAAGATATGCCACATACAAAGAAGGAACCAACCATAAAGAAAATAGTGCTAGATAAAAAGAAGGAAGATGAGCTTGAGCCTTTCTAAGACGGAGAAAAACAGCAATCAATGATATCCCTGCAATGATTCTTCTGTATCCAACTCTGTCCTATCATCATCATCTCTGCTCTCTGCAGTTCTTCTCTCCCCTTACAATGGTGTCCGGGGAACTCTACACAAAGTGAAACTATTGATCTAATATTTCTCTGTTCCCAATGAACAGAACCCACCTAAACAAGAGGTTGCTAAAAGGTCCACATTACACTAAGGGGTGTATTTATAAATTATTCTCCTATCAATTCTAGGTAAATTCATCTATAACATTCCTTTACACATAGCATTACCTATGCTGACAGCTGTGCAATTTGACAATTGCCCACTAGGTGGCAGGATGAGTCATTGTTTTAATACGCACTAAATGAGAAGTGCAGAGAGATTGGAACTGAGAATTTCAGACAAATGAACAGGAAATAATTTCTAAATAGAACCCTAAAATATTCCATATCTGTATTCCAAGGGGGTCACACCAGGAACAGCAGGGGGGCATCACGGCATGAACCTACTAAAGGCAATGTGCTGTGTTGTGGATACATTTGATTATGTTTAAGACAAAGCACAATTTAAAAAACATATTTTTTAAATGATTCTCTAATGTTTGGATATATTTTCTTTCTTTTTTTATTTGTTCAGGTCAAAAAATAAAATACTTAGTAAAAAATTCTTTTTTTTTTTCAAAAATTATTATATCAAATATTTTATTTTTTTTCTATTGCTTTTTATGTCAAACATTGAATATTTTATATGTACAACTACAGCCAGCAGGCTTTTCCTTGATCTCAACTCAACTCAAGCTTTAAATTATGCAAGGAAAGTAAATGCGCCCAGAAAATGACCCCCCCCCCCCCATCCTTTTTTTATTAGATGGGATTTTGATTAAAGTATGGTGTGAAAGGTAACAAAAAAATTATAATTCATAACAAGTGTTTACTAGTGTTAGTGTTTGAATTCCGGTTGTCCTTATATTCGACCCAAAAATGTCTGTTCGAATTCGGGTAGACCCGACACAAAAAAAACGAGATTCGACAGTAAAAAATTTGGAGAAAAAAAAAATAATGTTAAATTAGGTTATTGAGTGTTTGTGTTTAACTATTTTTTTTTTTTTTTACAAGTTATCCTACAATGACATGATATCTCTTACTCTGTAACACACTTTCCAGTACAAAATATTATGATACATTTGTTACATTTTTCTTTTATCCACTGCTAGTCTGTAACCTTGTGTGTGTTACAGAGTAGGAGATACTTGCTGGGCATCTGCAATCATTGACAAGAGCATGGTAGTTACCCTGTAGTGCCCCGTGGATCGTAGTGGAACTGCAGAGTTCATCTGCAGTTCAGTTCCCACGGTCACATGACTGTGGGAACTTTGCTTTCACAGCTGTCACTGCAGGCGTTCCCTGGGCACTGGAGGTTGAATGGGGAAAAGTTTCTCCATTCATCACATCTGGTGCCCTATGTTCTTGGGTGGGGATAGAGAAACTCTATCCAAGAACACATACAACTAGTAAAGGACTGCAAGAGAAATCTGATTGCTTTTGCAGCCCTTCATAGTCCCCTAAAATAACCTGAATTCTTCCACCACCTGAACAATTTCTCACTATTCAATCGAATAGTTGTTTAACCGATTAGTGAGATATTCGACCAACACTAGTGTTTACAAATGGCACTTGATGGCTCCGTACCTATAGGCAGTGTGGTTATCCGGAGCCTTTCTGATTTGATTGAAATCTCGCCATCTAGTGGAGACAATACAGAATGCAGCATCACATTATGTAATTCTCATCACCACTGGGGAGGGGGAGTTATCATTTTTCAAGGGAATACTGATAACAAAATATGTCACCCAAGGATGTGTACGTAGTGGATGTTTGTGCTATATTTCTTCCTATTTTGATAGCATTAGTTTACATGGTAAAAATGGTAAAAATATAGCCTGCAAAACCTAACAATAAAATAAAGGTGAAGTAGTGATGGGTGACTTGCCCAGGATTAAATTACCAAAGGGTTCAGTAAATCTCATTTTAGAGGCAAATCCTATTGAAATCTACTGGGGGGGGGGGGGGGGAGGGATTTTGTTCTTAAATGGACAATTTATAGGGCTAACAAGCAAACTGCAGTCAAGAAAGCTGGACACTGCCATAGGCGACATGTACCAATGGCAGAAATGGTTTATTACAACAAAAATATATTTTGGTGGGTAAAGGGATTTTTCATGTGGCTTGGAACACATCATTAAAATTGGACAAATTCTTTAATGAACATGTTTGAGATGCCTTATAGCGCGTCCTATCCACATAACATTCTATCAGGGAATATTGAGCTGTGATTGGCAGTGTGATTAGTACAGACACATCAGGTTACAATGATTGCATGCTGTAGGCACAGATCTATCATCACACATGGGAGTTTATAACTGAGCTGCAGAGAGCCTCTGCTTAGTCTTCAGGCAGTCACAGAGCAGTCATAGAAAAGATTTCCAGGAAAATCAGAATAAATGGACTGATTCATATCTCCAATATACATTACCGACACATTTCTGGATCCTGCTCTGCAGCTCGGATCTGTTTTGTAAATTCACAATCCATTCCTTATAATACATATTGTCATCAGAGTTTTATAAATACAGAATATTCATCTCACCCTCTATACACCTGCTGATGGTTATACTGGAGGAATGCCGGACCTTTAGTTTGCTCTGTGCACTGTGTATCATGATCCATTGTCACTTCTTTTTCTAATAACTGATTTCTTGATATTTTAACCTCATCAGCTGATCTGCAGATTCTCTGTGCACACTGTGGGCTGCACCCTATTCCCCTGAACCGACTTTCTGATATTGGTAATGGTGGATTATTGATGTTACCGGATATGTGAAGGACTGGCTGTGCATTAAGGGGTCTGCGGGGCTGTGTTTTAGGCAGTTTTGATTTTTTACAAATCCTAGCTGGCTGTCAGAGGAGTCATTATTATTTGTAATGATTTATATAGCACCATCATATTCCATGGTGCTGTACAGAGTATATAGACAGTAGGGGGACCATTAATGTATACACAGCTCATGCACAGTACAATAAGAACATCCAGCAACACCAATACTACAATACATTCAGTAAAACACTGTAAATTGGCACACTATGGAGAGGACCCTGACCATGTGAGCTTACAATCTACATGGTATGACACAAGGTAAGAGGATGAAAATCAGCAACAGGGCAGTGAATCCTTTGACAAATGGTGCCTGAGGCAGATGTAGAGATGTGAATAGAGGGGACTATGACATATTCTATTCACCTTAAGGGAAGCAACTGAGGATTTCAAGGCTCAGAACATGGTGGACATAATGCGGAATAGAGTTACATAAAGGTGAAGAAATTGTGAAGTCTTGGAAGTGATAGGAGGATTTTGTGAACAAAGGGGTAGTTACGGTTGATATCTGATAATTGGTGAGAACATGTATGGAGGGGACAGGTGATAGGAAGCTTTATAAGTGAGGGGTAGAAGTGTGAGATGGGTTCCTTAGGTGAATGGCATCCAGTGGAAGGACAGGCAAGGAATAAACCAATCTGAGCAGCATGAGAAAAGGTGAATGTCAGAGCGAAATAATTATTTTGGGCTTGGAGTGGAGCCATTCTGCCTGGGAGGAATCCAGGACATACAGGACACTAATCCAGAACTAGCTGAGCTCACAACAATCAGCCATATAATAACTAATGACAGGAACTAGGAGGGGACCTTCATGTGACGGATTCGGCTTTCCACAGAAAATGTCGACCGAATCACTTTTATTAAAATGAATAAGGCTTGGATCGGCAATTACTTTAACACCCCCTCTGCAGATTGTGCTGATTAGTCGTCAACTGCTGCGCGGACATCTTGATGGGAAGAGCACGTTCACAGCCTTTCGGCATTTCCTTCTACTCCTCACCCCAGTGGCCCTCTACCTCTACTCTGTCTCTGAGGTTTATAACTTTATATGGAGCTGTGTAACTGGAAAATATTTTATTATCGATCACCCCCCTCAGTGCCCCCTGCCTTTATCTACTTTGAGGCCTATATCACTTGTAATGGAGCTGTGTGAATCATAATTAAGAAATTTGTATTAATTTTTGGAATAAAAATATGTTGTGTCCTAGAAGAAAGAAGTTCAGTAGGTTCAGAATAAATTGATTATAGATGTACTAATTCTTTCCTCGTCTGATTAACTGTTGAACTGCTTTTAGGCCTTTTTGCTATATCTTTATCTATGACTACTGGCCAGATATTATCCAGTAAAATTATATTTTCGAATATACACAAAAGGTGCTTCGTGTTTCTCAGCTAACAGGGAAGGGTAGTTACGAATGGTGTCAAATTTTGATCAACAAACATGCTTGTAAAAGAACCCACCCCAGAAACTATCGGTCTGCCGAATTTTTTGTGAAATTTTGGGAGCGTGTATAATGTTGTAAAAATAGGCGTAATAAGATTCTTTATTTTTGGAAATTTTCTTTGTCGATAATAGTATCATCGTAGGCTTTGTGTACCAGATCAATAAATTGTTTCTGGAACTCGTTAATACTAGAAAGGAGGATCATTTCATTCCATGTTGTATTATTGGTGCCACATTTCTTTATTATGTACACGATACATAACAACCACGTTTGCACCCTTATCTGAAGGCTTTATAATTATATCTGGACTGGATTTTAATTCCTCCAGTGCTTCCCTTTATTTCTCAACTTTCTTGTCAATGATCTAATTTACTTTGTTAATTGTTCTACAACGATACTTATGTTTGGATTCCGATTTGTTTTTGAGTTTTGGAAAAGCAGGTGTAATCATTATATGTGGTTGTTGCTCCTCACCATTACTTGTGTGACCTGATTCATCGGGATTGGAGGCTATTGCGGCTTCCATTTTTTCATTTTCATTTAGCACATTCACTGCTGTGTTATTGGCAATATCATGTTCAAGTAGCTTTTCAATCAACATGGTAACTATAGACTTCAATGCAAACTCATTTCATCCTTACATGTGGCTTTATAACATAATATATTAGTATAATACATTTACAGTTGTCTGGTATACGGTGACTCATTGTGCTTTGATTTATTAGTTATGTAATTGGCTGTAGTTACTGTAACAACTTGTTCTAGGCATGGAACCTCCCTGCAAAAGGGAATTTTCCACTGAATTGGCAAAGTTGCCGACAGGTCAATGAGCCCCGCTGACTGCCAAAATTTTCAGTAATTCCCCCGAGTAGTACAGCAATCAAATTCAGATCACTTACATCTATATTCTGCCGTTTTATCAATATTTTATCAATATTGAGCCCCCTAAATCTGATCATACACAATACACTTGTATAATTTCCTTTACTTATGCCTACCAATAACTGTGTAGCACTGAATACCACTGGGTGGGCTGGGTCTTAGGGACTTGTAACTCGTGTGGCCAGCTCTATGATTACAACACATCGCCTTTGTGATTGGTATTATATCCATGGAATTTGAAATTGGAAAGGCAAATCTATTGTAGCAATTTCTGCTGCATTGATAAAGATTGAAATAGGGGAGCCACCCCAATTCCATTGCCTGCACTGGCTTCAATAGACATGGACTGCCTACAAGTTCATCTATTGCCATAGCTTTGTCCATCCATAGCCCTGCGGATGATGCAGATATGCCATGGATTCATGTCATGGATACATTATATTTGTAATACAGTATCACACATACGTAGAACAGCAAGCACACTAAGAGATGGAGAAGTTACATACAAATGCAAAGCATTAAATACATGGTATCTGTCCACATTATGGGGGTCCAGGGGTCTCAGGAAATGTTAATGACTTCTTACCTGGTCAAGGATTTCTTGATCTTCTTTAGTAGGCACCCTGGGTTCACTCAATCCACCAACTATACCACCACCGTGACTCATTTTGGCACAGGGCTCAACAGACTGATCACACCCAAACAGTCCATGCTATTATATATCTGAGGGCTGTACCATTATGCAGAATGGGTGTGTCTAATAATGGATACACCTTGCAGGTGATGTGCCATTCTCAGGAGAAAACTTTTACTAGAGTTTGGAAATGACACAAACCCAATGACTGTCACACCAAGATGTGTTTCCAGAAAATGGGTCTTACATTTGGCACCTTTGCATTTAACAGAATGGTATAAGCCTGAAATACCTGGAGGGAAATTGGAAGGGGGCACACTGGTATGTGTACTTACATGCTGGATACACTCCTACGTCATTCTGGAGAAATTGTTAAAATTATTTAGTACAATTTACAGCATGTGAAGATATTTAGCCAAGATTTCACAGACGCTTTAGGTGTGTCTAAATAATTATATATATGCACAATCTGCTCAGCAATAACCTATAAATTTGCAGCTCAGAAAAGAAACATTCAGTACACATCACACAGAGTGTTCAATTTCACAATGGGGGGATCATTTCCCAGGTGTAAAAGCTGAACTCCAGGCAGGTATAAAAGACACAAAATATTGCAACTTTGTAACTTTTATTATATCCTTGAATATATAAAATCAGCCCACCCATCCCTAGTCCCTAGTGAGGGAGACAACAATGGCAGCTGCTCAGTCAATGCAAAACTAGCCAAAAGGTTAAAGGTTTACATGGCCAGGGCAATATACAGTAAGATATAAGTTTCCCAATATACATTTATATATTGCTCTGCTAAGTGCACCTTTCCCTTACTAATGGACGTGGATAAGGATTGCAATAGGGACAAAGAAGCCTCCCATTTGCATTGCCTATACGGCACCCATCAAGCTCCAACTACCTACAAGCCCATCCTCCATAGCTGGCAATGTACAAAAGTTTTCCTGCACACTTTTACATTTTGCTAACCTTCATTTATAACTCTCTCCATGACCTGTCCCCTCCATACATGTTCTCACTAATTACCAGTTACAATGCCAACCAAGTACACTGCTCTGTTCATGAAACCCTCCCATCCTCCACCTTGATGGTGTTAGATAAATAAAAATCCTAATAATGGCTTCTCATACAGCTAACCAGGCTTTCAAAGAAGTCAAAACTGCCTAAAACACATCCCCGGAGACCTCTCACTATATGGCTAGTCTTGAACATAACCAGGACCCAAATTCTACTGACAATGGATTGTCTACCCACTTACCAAACTGGTGATGTGCCTACTTCTTGGTGAATAAAAGGAGGATAGAAATGTGTTAAAAGTGTTAGCCATTAATTCTTTATCTACGTCAGCTTTTGAGTTTCTGGGAAATAGACTGCCTAAGTTGTGATGTCCTGGAAAGTCTTCCTATAATTAATCATGTTGGGGTATGCCCACAGTCTTTGTAGCACTACATTACATAGTAGGTTAGGTTGAAAAACATAATTCCATCAAGTTCAACCACTAGGGAAATAAACATATCCCAGATAGAAAATGCTATAGATATAGCTGATCAAGAGGAAGGCAAAAAACCTGGTACAATTTGCTTTAACTAGAAAAAGCTCCTTCCTGATTCCATAATGAAATCGGATGATCCCTGGATAAACAGTCTCTATTATCTTTACTTTAAAGCTTTAATCCCCAGTTATATTCTGTGCTTCTAGAAATCATCCAGCTTTTTCTTAAAGCAATCTATAGAACTTGCTGAAACTACTTCCTGAGGGAGCCGATTCCACATTTTTAGAGACCTTACAGTGAAGAATCCCTTCCTTATCCGGAGCTTAAACTTCTTTTCCTCCAGACGCAAAGAGCGCCCCCTTGTGCTTTGTAATGATCTTACAGTGAATAATTGGGAAGAGAGTTCTCTATATGGACCATTTATATATTTATACAGGGTGATCATATCCCCCCTTATACGTCTCTTCTCAAGGGAGAATAAATTCAGTTCAGCTAATCTCCCCTCCTAGAGGAGCTCCTCCATTCCTTTTATTAGTTTAGTTAAATTCTCTGAACATAATCTATGACCTTTGGTGGTGCGAGGGATAACACTTGAGACCCCCCCATATCAAGTTGATCTCTACTACACCAAGCAAACCTTGTCAGCACAACTTGTGAAAATAGGAAAAATGAAAGTATTATGGAATAAAATCTGTTGAAGTTTTTGCTGTACGGATTTGGTATGCGGTTAATTTGCTTCATGTGACCTTACTGAAGTTTTCTCTTAGTACCCAGTGGGTGGCCCCTGCCCGCTTTATACAAATGCTCACCACCACTACTTTTATAGGTAAACAGAGGGCTATAATCCAGCTATCAATTAAAACAGTGGGTATTTTCATTGGTTGATAGTTGTCACCACCATCCAGTGTGAATGACCCTTAATAATAATCATCAAGAAAGAAAGTTTGTCCGCCATTTTCATTGATAATCAGTAGCACACATAGAGTAGTAGTAGCAGTAAGCCCAAGGAATGGCTCTTATATGTTGCTTCTTTGTCAGTGGTTGGCAATGAAAATTTCAGTTTAGTTTCAGATGAAGACTTTAACATGAACCTTTGGTGCAGAGAGCCAGGTGGCAGTTGATCCGCATTGTGCATCCTTGCAGGTGCAGAGCAATGGTGTGCAGCTGACACTGCAGATAGGAAGTGGCCAACAAAGGTTGCAGGAGAAAGAGTAACAACTCATAGCTTCAAAAACTCATAGTATCACTTATCTGTATTACTTTTCATTGAAACATATTGCTTTTTTCTCTGAAATATTATCCAGTGAATGTGTTATGAAAACGTGCCAATTTAATTGAAACTTGAAGCATAGTTACATTATCAATTTTTCGTAAATGTCTTCTTGTTTTCACTTTAAATGGTGTACTACCTAAGGTTTGATTATACTACCTTGATTTTACCTGTTTCATTTCTGAAGTTGAATTAGGTACAGCATAAAACTGTTCACAATTTAAATTTATTAGAATGGAACATATATGGATATTGTTATTAATGTTGCAATAAAATATACTATGGTCACAAAAATAGCTCTTAGGTTTTTGAAAAAAATGAATACTCTAGATCAGTGATTTTCAACCACTGTGTTGCGGCACACTAGTATACTTGAAGAGATCTTCAGTTGTACCGTGGGAAATTATCCAATTACCATTGTCGAGTGTCTGTGGGAAATTATCCAATTACCATTGTCGAGTGTCTGTGCTGTAGTGACTGGCAGGGTAATTTAATACTCTTCCATGTCACTGGGTGGCAGTAGGTAGCTTAATTGCATTGTTTGTTCTTAGAAACAAGAGAATTAGCTATGAGTGTCTTTTTTTAACATTTTTGATTTTAAGTTTGCCCTAGGTTTTTTTCAATGTAAAAAATGTGCCGTGGCTCAAAAAAGGTTGAAAATCTCTGCTCTAGAGAGAACATTGTAAAGTTGTAAGTGTAAGGAAATGCTTTCACTTTCTTATTTTATATTCACTTTTAAAGCATTTGATTTGTGATGGCACTGGGTTTTTTAGATGGATCTGGTAGGTTCTATATATTTCAAAGCAGTATAATTCTGTTTATTATTTGGCTTATTTATTATCAATTATTGTTCATCAAAACTTTTTTTATGAAGAAAAAGAAAACTTACTAAGTATTTATTTTAATACTATTTATATATTTATACTTAGAGTTGACATGTTAATTCTAGGTAATATAAAGGTAAATGTTAGTGGAAAGGGCTAGTTGAAATTACCTACTACTACTACTCATACACAAATCCCATGGTTGCAATATTAATTGTGTGCAATAAAAAGTGTGTATACTAACATTCAAGTCAATAGCATCCTATATAATTTATTAATATAAAAAATAGGTTCAAATAATGATATACATTGTTTAAATCCCATGTGTTTTGTACAGGAAATATGTCTGCAGAAAAGATTTGTATATTTAGTAACACTGGATTGGTAACTTGCAGTCTCTATAGGTATTGGTTTTAGGTGATCTTCAGATAAATGTGCAATTCTCAATTTATAACACTCGGTGGGTATACTAAAGCAAGACATTTCATATTCTTGTTCTTATTTGATCTATCCTTCATTGCTTTTAAATATGAATAATAGTAATGTAACACTGGACTTTATTTGTGACTAATATATAAGAACAAACATTCACGTGCAGAGCAGGTTCCAGAAATGTGCTGGCACTTTAGATCGGAGAGATCCATCAGCTGTATCATTTAGATTTTCCTGGAAATAAAATGACTATATCTGGCCAAAGGCTAAGGAGAGGCTCCCTTCATCTCAATAAGAGAGCTGCATGGGCAATGATAAACCGGTTCCTAGAGCATGCAATCTGTATTACCTTATGTGTCTGTTCTTATGGCACTGCCAATCCCCTTATCACAGTGTCATGGCAATCACAGGTGGGTGGTGAACCCTCCATGTTATCGGCCCGCTTTTTAGGGACGTGCATGGGGCACAGAGACACCAACCTCCGGCTTCCCCAGCACACTCTGCAAGGGGTCATGGACTTTAAGATAAACCACCAGCAGAGGGAGTGCTAGAGCTAAGGCAGATCAGGAGCAGCAGATGGAGCATGTCTGCAGAAGATACTGGGGTATAGAGCAGTTTTAGAGCAGGAAGAAAACAGTGAATGGGATTTCTGGGCAGAGTTGCTGCTAGCTGGAGAGGGGTGCAAGGTGGGCGACACAAGAGGGCACAGATTCCCTCCACTGGTCCTACAGGGATCCATGCCCCCCATGTATAAATTTGCTGGGAAACTTATGTTTTTTCCTGTATATTCCCTGCCCATGCAAAGCTTTAACTTTTTTGCTACTTTTAAATTGATCTCAGGACAGGAAGGCACCAGACCATGAAATCTCTTTGAGGGATTTTGTGGTACTGTTTTTATAAGCAAACAGAAATGTCTTTAAATCAGGAACAAGTTAAAACAAAGTCTGGCTTACTTCCACATCACCCGTCTCAGCCTGATAACTCCCAGGTTTGTCCTGATAGCAATCTTCATAGAGACCACCAGCTGTCTGTCCATGTGCAGCACCATGCATGATGAGTCCAACACTTCTGTGAGTTCTCCCCATATCTTGATAATTGTCCTTCAGATGGGGTAGAAGATTGGGTGACCAGTCTGATGTCCTCTCCAATCTCTTCAACTGCCCAAAATCCAGGCCCTGCCGAGGAATATTCTGATCAGAAGGAGAATGACCACCATTCCTCACTTGGAGCCTCCAACCACCACAATCCACAACCTAAGCAATATGGAGCACCCTTCCACCACCTTTCCAGACATTTTTTTACTATACCTGGTCACAAAATAAAAATATATTGAAGAATGATCCAGGGAACATCAGATTGCCTCATGGAACCAGGAAGGATTTATTTTCCCCTGTTGAAGCAAATTGTACCCGGGGTTTTCTTTGCCTTCCTCTGGACCAACTATGTCTTATAGGGTTTTATATCTGGGATATATTTATTTCCCTAGTAGCTGAACTTGATGGCCCCCCCTCCATGAAATAGACCTCTTTGTGTGATGCATTCATCCATCTGAGCTGCACAAATGAACTTGATATTGTCCAGATTTATGTGAATCTGTCATTATATTGACACACCTATAGATAAGGAATTTCAGCTATATAAATTTATTAAAAAATTGTACCAAATTATTTCAAATGTCTCCAGACTCATCCAGGAATGTATCCAGCTAGTAAGGTGCACATACTAGTCTGACACATTGCAATTTACCTCCAAAGAAACCAAAGCTCGTACCATTGTGTTGATTACAAGGATGCTAAATATAAAACATCCTTTTCTGGAAACATCCTGGTGTGAAAATCATTTCATTTGTGTCATTTCCATACTGTAGCAGCAATTTTCTCCTGGGAATGATACATCACCTGTAAGGTGTAGTCATTATTAGACACCCCTGTCATCTTTGCAGAATGGTACAGCCCTCAGATAATTAACCCCATGGACTGTTTGGTGTGCTGGTGTATTTTGGGGGCATATGACTGGGGCACACCTGATGTTTTTTTCTGGTGCTCCTGTGGGCCATTCCAACCCTGGTCAGAGCTATGGACCTGTTTGTCTCCTCAATGGGGTGATTCCCCCCACTGCTACCATCATTCTGTCCCAATTTCAAGTTGTGGAGATAAAATACCAATAAATATTATTTATTTATAATTTTTCTTTTTTTTTTTGACAGACTGGCCATAGAGTCGGCCACACGGGTTGCTAATAATTGTGCCCCCCCACCCCAATCCCAGCCCACCCAATGGTATTCAGTCTTGTGCTATAAATTTGCTGGTAGAGATAAGTAAAGGAGATTGTACATTGGTATTGTGTGTTTGATCAGATTTTGGGGCACAATGATAGCTGTTTTGTAGATGGTCAGTGGCTTGTTAGTCAACGCGTTTCACAGTGATACATTGTTGCTTCATCAAGAAATGTAGTACATATACACTGAAAATAATAAGAACATTAACAGTTTTTATATGTAATTTGTGTAGTAAAACACCCGTCTGTACTTCTTTTCTTGTACATTACAGCTAGTTATTCCTTTTTCACAATATGCTTCTGCTGGCCAGTTTTACACTGCTATATCTGTAGTATCCTAATGTATAGAACTCCAGCCTGTACCTTTTCTCTAGTACATTTTAGCCTATTGCTGCTCATTTAAAATGTCCTGCTGCTGGCAAATATTACATAGTTAGATCTTCTGTAGTTGTTTAAAGAGGACTTGTCACTAGGGATGAGCATGCAATTTTTTAAAATTTGGACTTGTGGCCAATTGGTCCGTTCTCACTAATCAAACATGTAGGCGAGAACGGTCTTTGTAAATTCGACTGGCGAGACCGAATTTTTGGGACCTGCAAGACCAATCAACCATGTTTGCTCTTGCAGCCCTTTATTAGTTGTATGTGTTCTTGGATATATTCTTTCTATCCAAGAACGTAGGAGTCCTGTGTCCCTGGATGGAGAAACTCTATCCAAGAACACATATTACGGGGCGGGAACAGCAATCAGGGGAGCGGACCAGCTCCGCTCCTCTGATTGCTGTTGCAACCTGAGAGGAGGAGTATCGCGAGTGCATTTATAAATGGAGCTGTGAGAATCCTCCTCTCGGTGAGAGATCCCCGGGCACTACAGTTTAGAATGAGGGCTTGACCTCATTCTGACCTGTGATTCCTGGGAATGGATCACTGACAGGAGGATTATCGCGGCTGTATTTAGGAGTTCAGTCGTGATAATCCTCCTATAGTGATTTCCGATGGTTTCGTGAAATTTCACGGAACCATCTGAACTTCAAGGAATATTTTCCCTTCTTGTCACCACAATTTTTACTTTTTATATAAAACAAAAATATGTTTTTTTCTAAAATAAATTTTTGTAAAAAAAATGGGGGCTCCTCCCCTTCAGTCTTTACTGCCACAGCGATAAAGACTGAATAGGAAACCCAGAGCCCCCTAGGAAACTTGCGTCACTGTTTATCCTGAATTAAACCAAATACCGGAGGATATGTCACCCAATCTTTACCCTGCACAATGTGAGATCAGGTGACATAAGGTGAAGCCAGAAAGTGAAGGAAGAGGACGGCAGCACCCGCTGGTTTTTCCATGCCCGGACGAAGGAAGAATCCTGGATGGCGTGGGACTGAATGGAAGCCAGGTGTGGAGGGATCGAGGGCTCTGTGAAAGTAAAGGTAAGTGTCACTTTATTTTTTAAATATGACATTAAAGAAATACCAATACCATACAATAAACAACAAGAATAAGTATAATTTCGTATATATTAACAAAATAGAAAAATATATATATCATTGACGTAATCATCGCAGTTATATGACCTCCTTCAGGTCAAAGCATTTTTATATTATTATAACTTCAGAAAAGAGGAACATGGGGGAGGGATGGTAGATAGAAAAGGTGGGGGGTGCAGTAAGGAAAAAAGGGGGAAGCATGGGTGTATATTATAGGGAAACTTTTAATCAGCAAAAATGGCAGCTGCTTAGATCAATGTAAATCCAAAGGAAAAATGTTCATATTGGGAGAACAATATACAATAGAAGTTACCCAGCTGATGTTTATATATTGCCGTTACCACATTAACTGACATGGATAAAGATTGAAATGGGGACAGATAAGCTTACCATTTACATTGTCTGTGCCGGATCCATTTGGCACCAACTGCCTACAATTACCAATATAAACTGCCAAACTTAATAATGGAAATACCCACCTCCCTGCAGTTACTGTTGATAACATAGATTCAGCTATACAAGGGGAATTTAAACGCATTGATCATTGCAATAAACACATCATGATTAAACTCAACATTCATTACCAGACAAACTGTACTGACAGCAGACCATCATTCATTCCAACATTGTTGTGATATTGTCACCCATTTATTCTCTATGCATCCAAGAGATGGACAAAACTGCTTCATCTGGAGAAGAGGGTGCGGAAAAAATTGTATGTTACATGTAGATCAGTAACCCCAAACCTGACCATGTACTCAACCAAAAGGAAGGAAATAGCTAGAAACCCCCCCCTGATCCCAAAGACCTACAAGCCCACCCTCCATGGCTTGCAATCTACAGAAGGTTTCCTACTTATTTTCCATATTGCTCGGCCCACATGCAACTTTTTCATTTTCATAGTATTACATTGATCTGAGTGGTTGTCCTTGTTACTTTGTATGATTTGGTGCAGACACCCACTGGGGGTTATCTGTGGCCCTAAGCAATGTACTACAATTGGCCAAAGACTAAGGAAAGGCTCCCTTCAGATCAATTAGAGACTTGTATGTGTGATGATAGACTATGTGCTTATAGCAAGTAATCACTATAACCGGATGTGTGTACTTATGGCACTGCCAATCCCCCTTTACCACCTTTTAATGAAAGTTACAGGGTTTTAAGGATTCATAGAATTATATCAATGTGTAAAACTTGTGTGAGACTTTGGTAATTTTTGGTTGGCAAAGGAAGCAACATTTGGGAGCTCCTAAATGTCTGTATATTCTCTCATCACTTCTTCCACTGTGTGTAAATAACAAGGTTGGAGGAACATTGTCAGTGATATTGGTGGCAACATTTCTATTGGTTGGTGGTTGTCGAAAAACATTCTCATTGGATAGTGGTGTCATCCACCGACCAATGACAATGCTCACTGTTGTTTTAATTGACATAGTGATGAAAACCCATTGTATAGTAGCAGTAGTAGCGGTGGTGAGCTTTGGATACAATGAGCCTGATTTATTAAAGCTCTCCAAGACTGCAGAATATAGACTATGACTTCTGACTGCTGGGTCCACATAGCATCCTAGAGCCAATTAGGCACCAGGGGCCTAGTGGGCCAATTTATTTGCAGAATCCTCAGGCAGTTGGCACCAGCTCATATTTCAGACACTCAAGAACTGAAGTAGATAAAGGATATTTTCCTAACACCTCTACTCTAACACATAACAGTCTTCCTCCCATTCCCCAACATTTTGCCCCATCTACAGGGAGTCAGTAGAGTTTGTGTCTATGCATATATGAAGGACAAGCCATGCACTTAGAGGTCTCTGAGCTGAGTTTTGACTTCTTACAAAGCCAGATTAGCTATCAGAGGAGTCATTATATTTTTCTTTATATAGCACCATCATATTCTGTAGTGTGGTACAAAGTGCTATATAGTCAACAGTGGGAACCATTAATGTATACACAATTCATGCACAGTACAAGAAGAACATCCAGCAATACAAATACAACAATACAAGCAAAACATTTAGATCTGAGTACAGCAGAGATGAGACACACAGCTTAGTGATGCCCTGATTTCTTGCCAATATGTAAATATATAGACACACCTATAGATGTGAGATCTTGGGAACATCATTTTATATTCTGTATTTGGCACTCTGACACCCGTTTAATTTACCAGCGGGGGACACAAAAGCTTCTACCATTCTGTCGATAGGAATGCTAAATATAAAATCCCATTTTCCAGGAACACATCATTTGATTTGTGTAATTTCCATTCTCTAGTAGCAGTTTTTTCTTTAGAATGGCACGTCACCTGTAAGATCTAGTCATTATTAGACACCCCTGTTTTTTCTGCAGAATGGTACAGCCCTCAGGTATATAAGACCAGGGATTGTTTGGTGTGTCCAGTCTGTCAAGCACTGTGCCAAAAAGAGTAACGTTGGTGGAGCACCTGATGAACTACCTGGTGGATGGAGTGCACCCAGGACACCTACTGCAGAAGATCAGAAAATTGCTGATGAGGTAGGAAGTCAGAAAACCAATCCTAAAAGGAATTATTTTGTATATTTATTGGGTACACAATAGTCCTGCAGCTCACCTAAAGGGGCCGATTTATCATGTGCATGCACGTTAGCTCGCCGCTGTTTGCGGTATATTACCACCAGCCGGGGTCCGAGTACTTGTGCAGTCACCTGTGGGCTTACAGCATTGAAAAATGAGCAGTGGGGTCGAGAACTCGCTAATAAAGCCATTCAGGAGGATCTGTTAGGCTCTGTCAATGGTGATGTCATAGCAATCAATAAGCGCACACCTGGACCTTGTTCTGTGCGCTTCTACAGTCTATTACAGGTCAATTTATTAGTGCTTAAGCTTGTTTTGGGTAAGTGCTACATTTTTGTTACATTTTACTAATTCACAAAATTACTTCATTTATACTTTGATTTGTTGCAGTTGTTTCCATACTTTTTTTGTTTGGTTGCAACACTGCAAACTAATTTATATCAAGGTCGTCACACAAGAGTATAAATGTAAAAAAAATGTGACCAAGCATTTTGGATCTGATTAAAATGTCATTCTAGTTTGGCTTTAGAGAAATTAAAGATTTGCAAAAAAGTTTGTTGCCAAAGATTGTATAATACATGTATCAAGGAACATTTAGCGATTTCACTTGTGTGAGTCAAAATACATTTAAATGTATATAAATACGTATGCATTTTCATTTTTACTACTTTGACTTTTCATTTTTACTACTTTAACTGGACGTGAGTGTGTGTGTTGAATAATCATGTAAGTTTGTTTGTATGGTATGCATTGATGTGTTTTATTATTGTTAGCTTCATCTGTTGCTGCAATGTTTTTGTGCCTGATTTCTAATTATGCTTTTTGTTGTTTAGCAATTCTTCAGCAATATTTTGTCATTTTATCCACAAATTAGGACAAATGTCTGCATGTTTTCCACTTTAAACTGATACCTGACCGCCCTCATTGTCCCATTTTCAAAGTCAGATTGCCATTTTAATGTATTATGTACGTATTCCTATTATGAATAAATTGTCATGGCTTGTATTTCTTTTATTTGTTTTTTTAATAGTTTGACATTTGCTGAATAAGCTGTGGTTTTCCTCTAACATACTTCACTCATGTTGATTTGCTGCTACTGTTCTAAAAGAACTCCTCTGTTTATTTGTAGTGGTGTTATAGGTTTGTAAGCATTGTGGTGTGCTGCCTGATATTAGCCCTATTGTATACAAACACACTTCCACTTGCTGTACGAACTGGTTGTGAATTAGTTGTCCAGCTGAATTGCATACTCATTCTAACACACCTGAAGGTGATGGAAGGAGGTCCAGCTTGCCAAGCACAACATCAAACCACACTTGTTTTCGAGCTCACAAGCAGGGTCAAGTGCTCTTAGAAATGAACAGATGTTCTGTTGTTGGTTCACTTAATTTTGCTCCCTAAGCACTGGATTGTATGTATTATTTAGGTGTGTACACAAAAATAGTACTAGTATTTAAAACTTTCAGGGACAAATACACTTTGTGCCAAACATTTTATTGCTTTTCCAGCCTTTCAGGGTGCAGTTTGAATGGCATTTTAGACCTTGGTCCACTATATATTTACCTACTCACCTCAGCTTGGTAGTGGAAGCACATAAAGGTGGATTACTCCTTTAATCAGAAACAATATCATCCATGAATGTTGCTTTAATCCAACCCCATGACATCAGAAATCATAGGAAGAAAAACGCAAGCTTTTCAATTTGAAGCATGTTAAGCAATATCCCCCCCCCCCCCAAAAAAAAAAAAAAAAATTGCCTATTTCTGCCTATAATTTGTTATATATATATATATACACACACACATATAAATGCATACATACATATATGCATGTATGTACATACATGAGTGCACATGAAGGCAAACAAACAATATAAACTTACCCCAATTTTGATCCTCCTCTGCAAAAGTGGCTGGCGTATTTTTCAACTGATAGAATACAGTTTGTGTGCAGAGGGTCCACATTGGCGCATAACAATATGCATCACACAACTAAGTAATTATCACACAACTTAATACAATTGTGCTGTTTTAGCCTTTTAACAATTCATAGAGAGGAACTGCTTAAAAACAATCACAACTGACTCCTTCACAATCCTGGGAGATTGTGAAGTAGATCACATAACTATATATATATATATATATATATATATATATATATAACATTTTAAAAATAAAACAACTTTATTCAAAACAAACACGTTCTAAAAGGTCACATTAAAATATAGAAAGCACACAGACACCACTAAATTTGCATGGCAAAGAAATACACAAACAATAAACACATGTAAACCCACACTTCAATATAAAGCCAAAATTGTTCAAAAATGGCCCAAGAAATATTGCATTCAAAAAATACTTAACAACATAGATTAGGATAACTCACCAAACTAGAAAACTCCTCCTCCACCTCCTCCAAGAAAAGAAAAAAAAGCCAAAGGAAAAAGCAACTTAGACAACACCCTCATATATGTTCATCTTTATGTGCACAGCTGATACAAATTCACCTGTAATTGGGACATGCACAGTCTGTGAAAATTGGCTTTTTGTTTTTTTTTCAGTTGGACATTTTATAATCATTTATTGGTACACCAATATACAGCTATCTAATAAAAATAAATTAAAACAAAGTAGAGATTGATTTAATGTTTATTTATAAGATGTGTGTGTTTAGTGTTACGTTAAAAATTTTATTTTTGTACAGGTTATCGCACAATGACAGGATGATTCCCACAACTGCATTCATGTCAGGAGCACAGCTGTGGGACTTCTGACAGTGTGGCATCCCCAGGCACTAGGGGTTAAATGAGGACAAGTCACCCCATTCATGTCTAGTGCTGAATGGATGAACAGGGGAAAAACTGATGATGGCTCAAGCATCGTCAGGGATCCCCTTTGCTCATTCAATCACAGAGCACTAGAGCTGAATGGGAAGACTTGTCCTCATTTGACCCCTAGTGCCCACGCAGTGGTATTAAGTCTCATGTTATGAAGTTCTAGTATGGATTCATAAAGCAGATTGTACAACAGTATTGTGTTCAGTCAGATTTGGGGGCTCCCTGAATGCAATGGACAGGAAGATCTGAATCCAGCTGTCCTAGGGATCTCTCAGGCTGGGGATTGGATTGATTATTACAATTGATCTGGGCTTTGATCCTTGTGCTATTCTGGGAATTCCTGTTGTACCAGAAATAGGTTTTAGCAGTCAGTGGAGCTCATTACCATTTAGAGAAATTTGCCAGTTTGCCAGTAATGGAAAATTTACTTTGCTTGCAGAGCTAAACCTTTCTGAATGGTTCCATTCCTTGTTACAAGTTACAGCAAATGACATAATTACTATATAATGAATCTGAGTCACAGTATAACAGATATCCGTAAATAAGTTATATAATTGTCACGCTATAAAGCCACCGCTAGCATGGCTAAGTTTGCCTGAATTTAATTTGATCTGATTCTGTCAGATTAATATAAAACAAGCAAATTTACACTGAAGTCTATATTATTTGAAAAGGCCTTTTTGTCTTTTGCTTGTCTCTAAATATCCAGTCCCAGGCTGTAAGTTGGACTGTAAAATGCTACTTAATGATGAATTGAATCAGATGAAGACACATTGGCCCTGATTCATCATCAAAATCCGCGATCGCTGGAAGCGCGAAAGTATCGCCAGTAAAAAGCTGTCGGATAAGCGCGGCTCCGTGCGCAAGCTTTTTCAGTTGCTGAATAGCGCGACCGCGTACGATTCCGGATCGCTAATACGAATGCGCGAGCGATAATCCGATTCTGCTTGATGAATCAGGGCCATTGAGCTTTGTACCTCCCCCTAGTGGTGACTGGGATATATGGAAGGGAGAAGCTTTATCCTGGTTTGGCCCATGAAATCACTTTATATAACAATCTCTTAATATAATCTTTATATAATAACATTCACACAATTGTGTTGAGGTAATATTAGCTGTGCTGCAGTGGCCAACATTTGGAAGTGACAGAAAGAGACAAATGAAAATGCAAACGTGTGAATGTACACACTATGATCTGTTCAAAGTCACTGCTGTCTCCATACTGAACTCCTCCAAGGTTAATTCATCCTGGGATCCTATACACATAAAGCCTGATTTATTAAAGCTCTCCAAAGCTGGAGAAGATAGACCATCATGGGAGAACCTGGGTGATTCAGCAAACTTGGTATGTATTTCCTGAACATTATTTGCTAATAGCTGGCAAATGTTTTCAATCTTGGAACAGATCCATTCCAAGTTTTATTTTTCCATGTTCTCCAGCCTTGAGAATGTATAATAAATCAGACCCATAGATGTCATCTGAAAAATAGAGGTCTGGAATCACTGATGTATTAGTGCCATCCAGTGGTGGCAGGTGGAATGGCATCCAAATGTAATCCAGTACCTGTGCCAGGGGATTCACAAAAGGTTTCGGGAGACCATGCTGACTGCTAGGAATTGGTACTGGCCCAGTGAAAACAGTACAGTAGGGAGATGTAAAAATGTGAAAACATGGAACATTCTGATAGGAGAGATGAGCTCATCAGTCTGCTGCTTCTTTTTTTAACCCCCTCCCCCCCCCAGCGGAAATCCCAAGTGTGACTTGGGGTGGATTTTCCATGCAAAAAGCAGTAATCCCAAGTCACACTAAAAGAGTCCCTAAAAAGATTTTTAAAAAAAATAAATACTCCATATGCCCATGTGTCAGTCCTTACCCCATAGGTGCATGCAATCTAATGTTTCCAGCAGAGGATCTTAGAACTAATTCTGACATGATACAATAATATCACAGAACTCACATTACAGGTGTTGTATCTTTTCAGGTTCATGTCAGAGGTAACAATTATTCTAGCCAATACCTAATACAAACTAGGAACTGAGACTGATATTCATGCAGCTGGATAAGAAGAAGAAAGTCGAGCTGGAGAACTTCTAGGTTGGAGAGGAGAATACCAGCAATGAATGATCTCCCTGCAAGGATCTTTCTGTATACAACTCTGTCCTATCATCATCATCTCCGCTCTCCTTACAATGGTGTCTGGGGAACTCTACACAAAGCAAATCTATATCTGATAAATTTCTGATGTCAGTGTTATTAAACAAGTCTGGCATGGCGGACATGTACCAATACCAGAAAAAAATGTAAACATCTTTTAGTGGGCAGAGGGATTTTTCATTTGGCTATGAATGCAACAATAAAACTGCACAAACTCTTTAAATAACATGCTTGGGAGATGCATTAAAGATGTATGTGGCATTACAGAACAGTGCGATTTTCATAGATCGGCCAAGCCCCATAGTACTTTAGCAGGACATATTCAGCTGTAATTTTTTTCTTTTGCAATTACCTCAGGTTATATACTGCTGAAGCAGAATCACATGCTTTTTCATCAAATAGTAAAAGGCCTGGAAATATCTTTATGTGCTTTGCTTTTGATAGAAATTTCCCAGGATTTTGTCTGCACCAAAGCCGGTGTGCTTAGTGCCAGTGCCCTCCATCCCGCTGCTTCCAAACACCACAATCAATAGCACAAAGCAGGCAGGGGTCACCCATTGTATACAAAGAGATCATTGTCAAACCTGTGCAACAACACTACTCAGCTGTTTTTTTTCATAGTAATTGCTTTTTTCTTAGTTTGCATTGCAGTGGTGGTAAACTTACTTTGTATGATATTGGTGGCCTGAAATGTGGTCCCTGACACCACATATGTGATTTGGAAGCAGGAGACATATTGTACAACAAGTAACTGTCAGAGCCTGGGAATCTGCAATCAGAGCTCTCTACTGCCCCCTAAACATTTTATTGTCACTACATTTAATATTCTACTTAGCAATATCCATTATAAAAAGGCAGATAAAATACACTAAAAGGGAAAATACATCCCAGGTCAAAGTAACAGAGTGTATAAGACTTAGGAATATATTTCTTTATAGATCCTGTGTAAGAACCTAAGCAATAAATACAATGACTATTGGCTGCTGGGTCCACATAGTACCATAGGGACAAATGCAACCCTTGCTGAGCAAATTTAAATGAATGTGCAAAACCCCCCAAGAATGTTGCAAAACTTAATGGACAGTAGAAGACGTGTGTTGTATTTGCACCATAGTGGGTAATATATTAGGGAAAAGATTCATGCCTAACACTTTTTCCACATTTCAGTCTTCTTCCCATTCCCCAACAGGTAGCCCTATGTACAGGTTGCAATCCATCGGAGTCAATAGAGTTTTGGTCATACATATGTAAAGGACTGGCCATGCAACGACTGGTCTCCAGGGCTGTGTTTTTGGCATCTTTGACTTTCTAAACTCTGATGCTTTCCTAACACACCTCTGCAGGATTCAGCAATCTAAACTTAGCCAGCAACGGGACATTTGCATTTATCAGCCATAGTGCGATCATAATTAGGGATGAGTGAGGCCTCTGACAGTCTCGCAAAAATTTCCTTGAACTTCCGATTTCATGAATTCCATTAAAGTCAATGGGCCGAATTTAAACATTAATAGCAAAGCCCCTATACATGTTAGAACCACCAAATTTGCTAGGTATGTGTAGGAGAACAGTGACAACAAGGGACAAATACAAAAGTTGCAAAAGAGGCAAAGTGACAGCAGGCAAATAGGATTATTGCTTGATGGACAGCGCACAGAAGGCAGCATAAACATTAGGATATTGAGAAAGGGTGGCGCTACGTGTGAACTCAACCCACTCTGCCGTCAAAACATCTGGAGATTTCATTGCTGGCTGGCATCATGACCTGGATGACGTGTTAGGAATGCCACCCATAAAGTTGTGGACAAGCAGTGCCGTGACATTAGGCAAAAGGATGGAGGACCAGAGATGGAGCGTGGGTCAGCGAGAGCAGTAGCAGTGTGTGGCCCCTGGTCAGCTATAGCCAGGGAGACCTCATTGGTAAGTGTCATGGAGAGCTGGGTGTAGTGCCTTGTCAATGCCACCCAGAAATGTGTAATACAATTTAGGTGAATAGAGTACTGACAGGCGGCAGCAACAGCAGTAGGAGGTGATGGTGGTGGACCCTGAGAAGGAGGGTGGACTGCATTGGTAACTGACATATAGAGCTGGGTGTAGAGCATTGTCAATGCCACCCAGAAGTGTGTCATACAAATATCTGACATTTTTGAAGGGCCAGACCAAGATGTTTTGTGCGCCAGCACTGTTGCTGTGGTCTGTGGTGCAGGAAGCAGTAGGAAGGTAGACAATATTGCTAGTTTTCATCATGAAGTGGATGACATGAATGCCAACCCTTACAATACTTAGCTTAAAAATTAGTCAAAGGCAATGGTACCTATCAGTGTGGCAGTACTGGTGGTTTTCATCTGCAGTTTTCTTGGCTTCCTGGAAGCAGCAGAAATCTAAAGTATATTGATAGCTGGCACAATGGCAGGCATGACACTGGCGATGAATGCCACCCCTGGACGTTGCGATAACTAGCAGAAAAATTCAACTGAAGCAGGCTCAGCTGACAGGATGTTGGTGATAGACAGCCAGACTCAGCACAGGAGCAGTGTGGGTTCACGGAGACATCTTGGTTGGCCAATGAGTCCTTGTATCAGTTAATCAGTGACATCTGCATTGGGGATATGATAGTTGTTAGTAACCCACCTTTCATTCATTTTCAAAAAGGTGAAGCGATTGACGTGATCGGTTGTCCGTGACCACTGCGCCATTGGCACTGAAGGTTCTTTCGGACAGAACGCTGGATGCCGGGCACGAAAGAAGCTTGATGGCATACTGTGCCAACTGCGGGCAGATTTCAAGCCTTTTGACCCAAAAATTATTGGCGTCACTACTGACAGGCGTCCTCCTCCTAACTGTTGTCATCAACACCACCACCAGCCAGAAAAGAGCCAAGGTAATCTTGCACCATGCGCTTCATCCATGACCGCATCAGGTTTCCCAGGCATCCAGAAAATCCCCCCCGCCCTGGACTAAACATTTAAGTATGTGCTGCCTGCTGCTACTACTGCTGCTGCTGCCGCCGCTACAGGGGGATACGGTGGACACAGTGTCCGCCTGAGCTCCCGGGTCACCTTTTCTTTCTATTGCGCTAGGTTGGGTAGAAACTGTGACATTTTGTCTTTGTAGCGGTGATCCAGAAAGGTGGCCAGCCAGTAATCATCCCAGTTTTTGATGGTGCAAATGCGGGGGTCCCTCCACATATGAAAGAGGGGTTCCCTGTGCTCATCCTCCTCCTGTCCCTCAGTAGGCGCTAAAACATCTTCCTCCTCCTCATCACCCACCTCGAACCGTTGTTCCATCGCCCACACAATGCCTGGGGCGTGTCAGCACAAATGCGGCTTGGGTGGGTCCTGTCTAGCAGCCCCAACATGGTCTCCCTCATCATCATCATCTTCCTCGTCCTCTTGAAACTCCTGATGCTGGCCACGCAGGGTATTATCAAGCAGAAAGATTTGTTTGTGGCCTAGTACTTTGCACAGCATCTCCATCAGCCACTGGTCACTGGTAAAATAGGTCTGTTGTGTGGCTGTACCAAGGGCCCCACTCCCTTCATGCACCACACTGACCAAGTAATGGCGGATGGCTGGCTTTTGCTCACACAGATGTTGGAGCATGTGCAGGGTGGAGTTCTATCTAGTTACTTTGTCAAAAATGAGTCTATGCCGAGGCATCCTCTGTTGGAGCTGGATCTTGCTAAGCGCCGCTGTGGCAGTAGGGGATCGGCGTACATGGCTGCAGATGGAAGGAGCCTGTCTCAGTAAGTCCTACAATCCTGGGTACATGCAGAGGAATTTCTGCACCACCGGGTTCAGTACATGTGTAAAGAAGGGCACATGTGTTATGCAGCCCTGTTTTTGCACACTACGTTGCCTGTCGTGAGCCAGGAGGGCGTCAGCCAAGCCTAAACTTCTCTGTGCAAAGCGGACAAGAGTTCTCTGTTGGTGTGACTTTTCTCCCCCAAGCACACCAGTTTCAGCACTGCCTGGCAACACGTGTGCTTGAGGGAGTCGTAGTGACATGCCTGCTTAACTAGAATGCCCTCCGCTGCTGGCCCTTCAGGAGGAGTGTCAAAAAGGGGGTTTGGCGGTAGAAGGGGTTTGGCCGTAGAAGGAATGAAGAAGGAGGAGGAGTGAGAGGACTGGGATGGCCCATGCTTTCCCACCACAACCCTCGGGGGGGTACCAGGTGCTTCAATGCCTCTACCGCCCACTGAGCTATGCAAGGCCACCTAGTGAGTGGTAAAGGACAGGTAGCGTCCTACTCCGTGCCTGGTTGTCCAGCTGTCCATGGTGCCGAGACCACAATGCTGTGTCTGATGGGTGCCCTGCATCTGCCCCAGCTCCATCTCCCCCATGGTCACATCATCTCTGACTCTTCCCCTGCTTGTGCCCACTTGTCTGTGTGTTCTTCGGGACTCACGTGACGCAGATTTGCAGCCCCTTCCATCCCCAGTCTGTTTCTGCTGCCTTTCCTCTACGTCTTACACGCACCAGTGGTTCCCAGGTGACATCACGGTCATCATCATCCTCATTTTAATCTAAGACAACCTCTGCAAAATGCAGCCAGTGATCCAGAACCCTTGCCCAGCAAGTGCTTACCACATTCTCCAAGGCTCTCAAAGTCTGCCTCCTGCTCTGAAATTTGCACTAACAGATCCTCAGGCTGTTTGTCAAAAAACAAGGGAGAGTCATCGGGAGGTACAGGCGCATTAGCTGTGCTAACTCCTGTCTTTCTCCTCGTGCTCCTGCTAACTTCTGTCTTTGTGCCTGTAACGGCTGTATTTGTACTTGAGGCCCCTGAGACCCAATCCACAATACTCTCCACATGACGTGGCTGTATGATTGTATCCCGCCCTCTCAATACATCTACCAGCTTACTGGTGCTCCGCACACATCTCAGACCTGTTTGACCACTTGTGCTGCTGCTTCCAACAGTTTGCTGCTGCTGCTGTCCTACAGTGGCGGACTTCCAGGGAGTATGCCCTCTGCTAGATGTGGCCGGTCGCCCAGCGCCATGCCTTCCCCTGCGTCTACCGCTCATCATTTACTTAGTCGGGCAAAAATGCACCTGTACCAAACGGTCTTTTTTGGTAAAAAGCAAGAGGTATCAAAGACTGAAATATCTGTAGTTTTTTAGAATAGGTCAGAAATTTTTCTGCAGCAAACGGTCTTCGCTCATCCCCAATCATAATTACTCTACCTATTTATACCTAAGTTTGTTTATTGATTCATAATGCAGAGTGCTTTTACATGTTTAAAGATGACTGCTGTGCCCTTAGCATTCAGCGGTTAGGTTATACACATGTGGCCCAGCTGGGGCAAAGTTTGCTTGAGGGACAATTAAGTTAAAATAATTACCAGATATAGACATCAACATCAACAAATCAGATTATCACTGAACCGTTGGCAGTTTAACCCTGTGTAGATTCACCCAAGAAGTATAGACTTCTTAGATGGAGTCCCCTATGTCCCCTAGTCACTAGATCTAGCCATCATAGATTACCATCATATTTGAAAGACACAATTTAATTATTTAATATACCTTAATATACTTAATATTAAAGATGTCAATGTCATTTCTCCCTTTAGAGCTAGGAAAATCCCTTACCATATGGAATACAACCTTGTTATTTTACTCCTCAATAGTCAACTTTATCTACAAACTCAAAGAATTGCCATGGGCACCAAGTGTGCCCCTACATATGCAAACTTGTATTTGGGATATTGGGCAAAACAACTTGTTCCCAATGAGGACCCATATATTCTAATGGCGAAGGTTTAGCTCTCCTAGGCTGCGGAGGATACCCTTTCATCAGTGAAGCTGTGTGATCCAGCAAACATGGAATTAATCTAATCCAGGATTCAAAACGTTTGCTAGCAAATAACAAATGATTTTAAGAAATTCATTCCAGGTTTTCTGGATCTACCAGCTTCACCGATGAAAGTGTAGATGAAAGTATCCTCCCCAGCCTAGGAGAGCTTTAATAAATCAGGTTCAATGTGTCTTCACCAGACCCAACTCGTGAATAGATCAGGATCAAAAAGCAGAAGACTGATAAGGTTATCCCTCTTATATTATATCAATGACAATATCATGTTCAAGGAGCTTTTAAATCAACATGGGGACCATAGACATCAATGTAAATTCATTTCTGGATTTGTGTGGCCAGCTGTATGATAACAATGTATTGCCTTTGTGATTGGTATTTTATCTTCAATTTGAGATTGTGAAGGCAGATTGATTGTAGCAGAATTAGGATCTCTTTCTATTGGATAAAGGTAGAATGGGGCCCTAAACAAGGTAGCAGCTTTGGGACCCCATTTATTTACTGCCATTGATAAGGATTGCAATGGGCAAGCCGCCCCATATACATCGTCTGTACTGGCTTCAGCAGACATCAACGGCGTACAGGTCCGTCCTTCATTGGAGAGGAGCAAGAAGATCCACAAGTATGATCAGGGAAAGATTGACCCAAAGTAGGATTGGAAAAGATCTTTGGTCGGTCATATGTCCCCAAAACTGGAGGCCCCAGACCTTGCTGCTTTATACAAAAGTGTGCACATTGGTAGGTCCCTGCTACCTTACACAATGATAAAATGCTATTTCTACTATACCAGGAAAGCTATGCATTCTGGGGGGTCTAGTTCTCACTCCCTCTGATGGGCCCCAGGCCCCCAACCTTGGCTATGACCAACTTTTCTATCCTGATTGTTTACTGCAGTAATATGAATGTTATAGCTGGGTTCCCCTGGCTTCTGCATAGCTTGCCTTGTGCATGATCCATATCAACCATCTACATTCTATTTGTAATACAGTATCACACATACGTAGTACAGCAAACATACTAAGGGATTGAGAAGATACATGCAAATTATTAAATACATGGATTATGTCCACTTTATGGGGGTCCAGGGGTCTCAGGAAACTTTGATGACTTCTTACCTTGGCAAGGATATCTAGCTCTTCTTTAGTAGGCTTCCCGGGATCACTCCAAGCACCAAAAGTATTCATGTTGGCACAGTGCTCGACAGACTGAACACACCAGACAAAACATGGATTTATATACCTGAGGGCTGTACCATTCTGCTGTGAGGATGGGGGTGTCTAATAATCAATACACCTTGCAGGTGATGTGCTATTCTCATAGGAAAACTTAGTAGAGTTTGGCAATGACACAAATCAAATGATCGCCACATCAAGATTTCTCACAAAATGGGGGTTTTATATATAGCACCCTCCTAATTACCAAATGTGTACGAGCTTTGGGATAAATTGGTAGGTGGCAGATTGTAACGTGTACTTTACAAGCTGGATACACTCCTTCATGATTCAGGGGAAATTGTTTTAATTATAACAAGTACAATATACAGTATATAAAGTTTTTTAGCTGAGGGTTGAAATTCCATATCAATAGGTGTGTCTAAATAATGACATATTCACATATTCTGCACAGCAATCACCTGTAAGTTCACCTTTGCAGCTTGAAAAGAACAAACATTCAGGATATAACTCAAAAAGTGGTCTATTGCATCGGGGGTAATTTACCCGGGTGTTAAAGCATATATATAAGTCACAAAATATTGCCACTTTGTAACCATTAACACATGACACATGGCACATGGCATTTATTTATAGATAAATGTAAAGTTATTGGGAGCTAACAACATGCATGCTTCATACTGTCTAGGGGGAATATATTTGGGGGAGTCAGAAATAGAGACGGATCTGAGGGTTCTGGTAGATAATAGACTTAATAACAGCATGCAATGCCAAGCTGCAAAATATCTAAAGCTAGCAAAGTACTTTCTTGTACTTGAACATGAACTATGTATTTGTATGACTTTGTTATATATGAAGTAAATATGTAGCAATACATCTATAGTTTGACACAAGACTCTTGAGCCTCAAAACCTCTTTTGCTTCCTCCTTGTACTCCATGTATTCTTGTAATTTAAATTACAAAAGAGGGAGGGCCAACTGTACAGCTTTTAAATCCCTCGGGGGTAACAAGGAACATCCCCATTTCCATCACCCCTCCTTCCCTCTCCTCCTCCCCCTCCTGGAATCACCAGATATTTATGTTTATCATTCAATTATTTGTTAAAATTGTAGATCTCCAATTCTGAGGAATTTGAGGAAGCTGACTTAGTTTCCAGGAAACGTGTCGACAGCAGGAACATCCTTACAAGTGCCCCTGCAGGAGATACATATTTGTTAATTGTTTTTTATGTTTTTTATTAAAAATTGTTATTGTCATGAAATATTGTAATAACTAAAAGGTTTTAATGTAATTTATAATAGTAGAGTTTGTATCAATTGGCCTTCAAAGTCTCAGCTTTGGTTTTTTCTTGTTTTGCATACAGCTATACTCACAATCCAATATGGAAAACAGTCCAGCATGGGAAGAGTTAAACATCAGGTTAACAGCTCATGACGATATAGATTAGTTGAACACAAATAATCCAGCAGTTTATAAATAGGAATGGGCAAGCAAAATTTTTAAACTCGATCTCATGGCGAATTCATCCGTTTTAGTTTACTGAAATCATAAGCGAGAATGGCCGGTGTAAATTCGCTTATCGAGATTGAATTTTCCTTAAAAAAAAATTCCCCAAAAAAAGTCCTGCGGGCTGTGCTGCGGCCTGTGCCACGACTGCATTCATTGTTTAGCTCAGTGTGCGATCCCCGGCACTAGAGGTTAAATGAGGACAATTCTCCCCATTCCAAACCTCTAGTGCTCTCTGATTGGCTGAGGAAAGGAAAATCCTGATGATGCTCAAGCGTTACAAAAAATAATATAAAATATAATAAAAATGTTACACTAAACACACTAATTTAATAAATTACCCGACCTTGGTAGAGGTTTAAAATAGTTACGGGTTTAAAATAGTTACAATTATCGATAAACCCGAACTTTTCTCACTGTATGAAAATGTTACAGGTCTACAATTTAAAAAAAAAAATTTCATGAAAAACAGTGGATCACTTTTGGTACAGAAATCTAGACCTCAGTGTAACGCCCAGGTGGTTAACGCCTACTTTGTTTTCATTTATTATTTATTAGATAGCTGCTCACTAGTGTACAAATGTAAAGGATCATATCAATAAATGATTAAAGAATTTCAAACTGTCAAATAACAAAGAGGCAAATTGCATAGACTGCGCATGTGAGGGGGGTTTGCTATGTTCTACTAACCTATGTTGCTACATTTCATACTTTGCTTACCGCAATACCTGGTTTTGTTTTATAAACTTTAAATGTTTCAATGTCCATTTAGCAATTAAGAAGTCAATGTTAATGCAATGTTATTGTGTTTGTGGCCATATTGTTTCATTACAATAATATGTCTTTATTACCATCTTAAATGTTTGCCCTGCATAAATATTTTCTATTCCAGTTTTCCACCCTTTATAGGTCAAAATAGCGTATTGCTTTGGTAAGTATTTCTGGAATGCAATATTTGTTGGGACATTTTTTAACTAATTTGGATTTATACGGAAGTCAGGGTTTACATGTGTTGTTTTTTTTGTTGTCATGTAAATTTAGGGGTGTCTGTGTGGTCTCTATATTTTAATGTGACCTTTTAGCAAATGCGTTTATTTTGAATAAAGTGTTTTGAAAAATTTTGTAGTTGTTTGTTATGTGATCTCCTTTATAATCTCCCATGACCTACATTTTCAAAAGTCAGTTATTCTTGTTTTTAGGCATAAAAACAGCACAATTGGCTTATTAAAACTCAGTTGTTTGATGTGCATAGTTGTGTGCCAAACTTTAGGAGTGTAATGCGCATGTGTGTGTGAACTGATCAGTCGAAAAATGCACCGGACAATTTTCCAGAGAAGGATCATCATTCCGATAAGTTTTTCTTTTTATATGTATATTGTTTGTTTTGCTTCATGTGCATTAATGTATGTACATACATGTGTGTTTGTATGCTTTTATGCGCGTACATATACAAATAAAAGAGAAATTATAGTAAGAAATAGGCAAATAGGATTTTTTGGGGCATTTTGTTTAACATGCTTCAAATTGAAAAGATTGCCTATTTCTTCCTATGATTTCTGGGCTTGGCTACAAGAAACATTCATGGAGGATATTGTTTCTGGTTAAAAGCAGGAATCAACATTTATGTGCTTCCACTACCAAGCTGAGGTGAGTAAGTCAATATTTTATGGGCCAAAGTGTAAAACGCCATTCAAACTGCAGAAACATCCTGAAGGACTGGAAAAGCAAGAACATATGTTTGGCACAAAATGTATTTGTCCCTGGAAGTTTGATATACTAGTACTATTTGTTTTGTGTAAACACCTGAATAATGCATACACTCCAATATTTAAAGAGCAAAATTAAGTTAAGTAACAACACAACATCTGTTCATTTCTAAGAGTGTCTGACCCTGCCTGTGAGCTTGGCAATCAATGAGCTTTGATGTTGTGCTTGGAACCTGGACCTGGACTTAAGCTCCGGATAAGGAAGGGATTCTTCACTGTAAGGTCTGTGAAAATGTGGAATCGGCTCCCTCAGGAAGTAGTTTCAGCAAGTTCTATAGATTGCTTTAGAATAAATCTGGAGGATTTCTAGAAGCACAGAATATAACTGGGGATTAGGGATTTAAAGTAAAGATAACAGAGACTGTTGATCCAGGGAACATCCGATTGCCTCTTGGAATCAGAAATGAATTTTTCCTCTGTTGAAGAAAATTGTACCAGAGTTTTTTTTGCCTTCTTTTGGAACAACTATGTATATATAAAATCATCCCACTCGTCCCTGGACTTTAGTGAGTGAGTCTTTTCATCTACAAAGCAACATTGGCAGCTCCTCGGATTTATATAAAACTAGCCAGTATTTGCAAACCAACAATTTTACAGCGATGTCTTTGGTCCCCATGTTAATTGAAAAGCTCCTTGAACATGATATTGTCACCAAAATATCTGTGAGTGTGCTAAGAGAGATAACCTCATCAGTGTGCTGCTTTATTATCGTGATCCATTCACAGGCTGGGGGTGAGACCTGCAAGTCATACATGATGATGAAATGATTCCCACAAATACTCTTCAATATAAACTGAAGAAAAGAGATCTTTCATAATAATGACAGCAAACGGTTGTGGTGGGTCAGAGTTCCACGCGTTTCACAGTAACAACTGCTTAATTGGGATTTATTGTACACTGCAACTAGGAATTCTAATTGCACCCTAAATTAATATGAGATCAATATTCATTTATTTATTACTTTATTTATTGATTAATTAAACCAATCACTAATAGAAATCAACTTAATTTATCATAGGTAATTTTTAATTAATTAGTTCCATTTTTATTTTCAATCTTATTTAATTGATCATGAGTATATTAAAGGATCTTCTAGAGTCTGTTTGTTTCTGCCTCTGTGGCCCTTTTTGTCTGTTTATATTCCATGCTATGTGAAAGATTTGCAGCTCATTAAGGTCATTCTGAAATCTGTGTGAGTTGAATTTCATAAAAATATTTGTAAAATGATACCATGCATATGTATCGAGATGTTTATCATTCAATTATTTGTTAAAATTGTAGATCTCCAATTCTGTCTTGAGGAAGCGGACTTAGTTTCCATGAAACGTGTCGACAGCAGGAACATCCTTACAAGTGCCCCTGCAGGAGATTGGTTAATTTTAAAGTAAAGTTTTTTAAAAATTGTTATTGTCATGAAATATTGTAATTAATATGTATAATGTATAATGAAATAATGTAATTTATAATAGTATAGTTTGTATCAATTGGCCTTCAAAGTACCAGCTTTGATTTCTACTTGTTTTGCTTACAGCTATACCGTGTTTCCCCAATGATAAGGCATCCCCATCAAAAAAGCCACCCCCCGATTTCTGCTCAAACAATTAAAATAAAGCACCCCCCCGCAAATAAGACATCCTCCGATACCTGATACTGTGTGCCTCTGTGTGACTCCACGATGCTGGCTGCAGTGCAGAGTGACACTGAAAGTAACTTCAAAGGACAAGCAAGCTGCTGATCCCTGCCCTAACGGAGTCTGTTACCCGGCGAGCCAGTGATCAGAAGGGGACAATCAATGGCACATGAGTGATCAGAAAGGGACAATCAATGGCACATGAGTGATTTTCAACAATAAATGTGTACTGTAGTCTTCTTCATGGAAAAATAAGACATCCCCCTGAAAATAAGACCTAGGGCATATTTTGGCATTTCAAAAAATATAAGACAGTGCCTTATCATAGGGGAAACAGGGTACTCACAATCCAACATGGAAAACAGTCCAGCATGGGAAGAGTTAAATGATATAGATTAGTTGAAGACAAATAATCCAGCAGTTTATAAATAGGGATGAGCAAGCAAAATTTTTAAACTTGATCTCATGGCGAATTCATCCGTTTTAGTTTACCGAAATTATAAGCAAGAATGGCCGGTGTAAATTCGCTGATTGAGATCAAATTTTCCTTAAAAAAATTTTCCTCAAAAAAGTCCCACGGGCTGTGCCACGACTGCATTCATTGATCAGCTCAGTGTGTGATCCCCGGCACTAGAGGTTAAATGGGGACAAGTCTGGTGTGTTCAGTCTGTCGAGCACTGTGCCAACATGAGTATTCATGGTGGATGGAGTGATCCCGGGGAGCCTACTAAAGAAGAGCAAGAAATCCTTGACAAGGTAAGAAGTCATCAAAGTTTCTTGAGCCCCCTGGACCCCCATGAAGTGGACATAATCCATGTATTTAATAATTTGCATGTATCGTCTCAATCCCTTAGTATGTTTGCTGTACTACGTATGTGTGATACTGTATTACAAATAGAATGTAGATGGTTCATATGGATCATGCACAAGGCAAGCTATGCAGGAGCCAGGGGAACCCAGCTATAACATTCATATTGCTGCAGTAAACAATGAGGATAGAATAGTTGGTCATAGCCAAGGTTGGGGGCCTGGGGCCCATCAGAGGGAGTGAGAATTAGACCCCCCAGAATGCATAGCTTTCCTGGTATAGTAGAAATAGCATTTTATCATTGTGTCAGGTAGCAGGGACCTACCAATGTGCACACTTTTGTATAAAGCAGCAGGGTCTGGGGCCTCCAGTTTTGGGGACATATGACCGACCAAAGATCTTTTCCAGTCCTACATTGGGTCAGTCTTTCCCTGATCATACTTTTGGATTTTCTTACCCCACCTCAATGAGGGACGGACTTGTATGCAATCGATGTCTGTTGAAGCCATTACAGACGATATGGGGGGCCAAAGCTGCTACCTGGTTTAGGGCCCCATTCTGCCTTTATCTGTTATAGAAGGAGATCTTAATTCTGCTACGTACAATCGTTTTACCTTCACAATCTCAAATTGAAGATAAAATACCAATCACAAAGGCGATACATTGTTATCATACAGCTGGCCACACAAATCCAGAAATGAATTTACATTGATGTCTATGGTCCCCATGTTGATTTAAAAGCTCCTTGAACATGATATTGTCATTGATATATTATAAGAGGGATGAACTTATCAGTCTTCTGCTTTTTCTGATCTTGATGTATTCACGAGTTGGGTCTGGTGAAGACACATTGAAGCTGATTTATTAAAGCTCTCCTAGGCTGGGGAGGATACAATTTCATCGGTGAAGCTGGTCAATCAATAAAATCTGCAATGGATTTCTTAAAATCACTTTCAATTTTCTAGCAAATGTTTTGAATCCTGTATTAGATCCATTCCAGGTTTGCTGGATAACCCAGCTTCACTAAATATAGCGTATCCTCTATAGCCTTGGAAAGCTAAAGAACCTGGGTGATTCAACAAATCTGAAATTGATTTCATAACAAAACTTTGCTAATATTTGGCAATTTTTTAAATCCTGGACCAATTCTATTCAAGATTGGCCAGATCACCCAGGTTCTCCCATTATAATCTTATCTTCTTCAGTCTCGTAGAGCTTTAATAAATCATTCCCATTGGGACTTTCATGCTTCCTTAGATGTGACTGAGATATAAGGAAAGGGCAGCTATTAGTAAATAAGATCTATTAAGGGCTAATATTACATAAAGACATGAGCTCATCAGTCCGCTGCTTCTCCTTTCACTGTCCAATCAGAGGCCAGAGAATATCTGGGTCAGACCAAACCACTGATGATTTGTGTTTCTTCTCTTTAGGTGAAACCACAGTTTGTGCAGATATCTGGAATAAACCCTTCAATGTTTAAGGGAATCCTTGTCAGAACTCAGGTTGTTGCTGGCATAAATTACTTGTACAAGGTAAGGTTGTTGGTTTTATATAACATTGTTGTCACAATATGGGGGACAGCAGTGTTTGTACCCCGGAGAGAATCCCATAATGTGTGACAGCTACATGGTGGGGGTGTATTGAGTTTTGGCATGAATTAAGGGAAGCTGATCAGTTGAAGAACAGAAAGAAGGTACGGAAGTAGAAATTACTTATTTTCTGGATTGTTATACATTTATATAGCTCTGACATATACTGAAGTGCTGTACATTGGACCAGTACAGAGGAGCTGACACTCTAATGTCCCCCCACAGTCACACACAATTATTATACATTTATATAGCTCTGACATATACCATAGTGCTATACAGAGAACATTGGGCCAGTACCATCAGTCTCTGTACAGAGGAGCTGACACTCTAATGTCCTTCCATTAGTCCTTACCCCACAGGGGCATGCAATCTAATGTATGCAGCAGAGTATCTCAGACATGACATGATCCCAATAATATCACAGAACTCACATTACCGGTCATGTTTCTTTTTAAGGTTGATATCGGAGGTGATGTTTATCTCTATTTGGAAGTGTTTGATCCGTTGCCTTGTACACACAAGGAACCAACTTTGGAGAATTTCCAGCTGAATATGAAAATTGGTGATCCGCTTCCACTTTTCTAGTATGGAGAGGAGAAAATAATGAATGATATTCCTGCAATGTAACCAACTCTGTCCTATCATCATCATCTCCGCTCTCTGCAGTTCTTCTCTCCCCTTACAATGGTTTCTGGGGAACTCTGTGAGCTACACAAAGCACATCTATATATCTGATATCTCTCTCATCTCTAAATGATAAGTTACTAAAACGTCATCATTACATATGTGTATGCCAGGCTGATCATACCAGGAACAGGGAGGGTGCCCAAGGCATGACCCTATTATAGGTGATGTGCTGTGTTTGTGGGTATTTTATTATGTTTAGAACTAAAAATACTTTTAAAGAATATTTATCTTTTGAAATGACTCTCTTATGTTGATTTGGTTGTATTGTCTTACATTGTTTGGGTCAAAAAATAAAATACCTAAAAAATGTAGTCTGTTTCTTTTTCAATGGTTAATGCCAAGTATTACATATTGCATATTTTATATGTACAGCTACAGCCAGCGCCTATACTCAACACTGAAAAAAGTCATTTGTAAAGCTCAAGCATTAAATCATGTTCATAAAGTAAATACATCCAGAAAATGTCCCCTTCCCCTCCTTTGCCATGATACTTACCTTTTCAGGATCCCGCAGTGTGCCCACCATGGATGATCCGTCCATCCATTTATCCATACAACGTTGGGAGCTTCTCCTCCAGCTGCCATCCACACCCTGAACTCATACCTCCCGACATTTGAAAGTGGCAAAAAGGGAAAAAGACAGAGGCGGAGGTGCTCTTTACATATCATGGCAAACGGCGGGTGTGGTCCAGTTGGCGCGCAAAGTTAAAGTACTTCTCTGTATACTATCTCATGATTATGTGAATATTTCTGTGGAATGGATTAGTTTAATAAGCTGCGGCAACAAACCCGCCAATTACCCAATGCTTTCTGACTGACATATAAAATTATTTTTAAAATGTTAAAACCGTGTTTTGTTTGTTCAAATCAAGAGCAGAACTTCACCAAAAACCTTGTTTTGGGCGTCACTGTACTATCGCCATTATTAGGCAGAAACACATTAAACATTCAGGGAGCTGCAATTACAATAACTTACAATTATACGGTGCCTATTGGCTTCATCTAGTGGCAGCTGACTTTTTACACCAGAGTGAAATCAATTTCTTTGCTTCCCTGAAAATGAAAGAGCTCTGTATGACAAGAGACTGACAGCTGGATACCAATATTGGGGGCTATGGGATTATGTCTTCATATCTGACGAAAATAATATATACTACTCCATTTTGGGAGCAGTCTACATAATGTTTGGCTTTGAATTTTGATCGGTAATTCAGATATTTATTTGCATTGTGTACAATTATTACATTACATGCCTATGCAAGGAGTATCCCTTGTAGATCTGTTAGTATCATAGTGACTCCTGACCAGATTATCTCATAGTGATCATTATCTACAATATACTAACTCAGGTGGTGGTTTAATAAATTTAGAGATGGTGGGGTCAGTGTTTTTGAAGTAATAGTCTGATTTACTGATGTTGATGTGTATACCTGGTAATAATTTTACCAGTATTAGCCCTCCAAGTATCTATTTGGTTGTGTAATAGGTTGTGTCTATCCATAATTTTTACTTTGTTATAGGAATTTAATTTTTTAGTAACTTTTTACTGTACCCTCAATATAGTAACCTATCACGTAGGAGTTTCGCGTGATGCCGAATTCCGTCATCAGTAGTACAATTTCTCCTGATCTTCAAATATTGACCAGATAGAAAATTTGCAATAGGAGGTCTAGGATGTAAAGTGTTATTATGAATAACTGTACTCTCATACGCTGTATCTTTACGGAATAATGCCGTTTTAAGGGGACAGTTTGTATTAACTTAAATGGTAAAATCTAAAAAGGTAATCTCTTGAGAACTATCGTTCATAGTGCACTTCAGGTTAAACACATTGGTGTGCAATTTCTCAAAAAAATTTTGAAGTAAATGTTTATTTCCTGTTCAAATACTGAGGAGATAATCGTTGTACCTTCGCCATTAGAATATATGGGTCCTCATTGGGAACAAGTTGTTTTGCCCAATATCCCAAATACAAGTTTGCATATGTAGGGGCACACTTGGTGCCCATGGCAATTCCTTGAGTTTGTAGATAAAGTTGACTATTGAGGAGTAAAATAACAAGGTTGTATTCCATATGGTAAGGGATTTTCTTAGCTAGAAAGGAAGAGATGACATTAATAACTTTATTATTAGGTATATTAAGGTATAATAAATAATTAGATGGTGACCTTCAAGTAAAGAATTGAGGGATCCCAGGAGACTAAACTGTGAGAGAAGAGAGAGCGCAGGCTTTTTGAAGGCAAGGTACAATAATGTAGTTTTAATGTTTTGTGTTGGAAAATTAGTTTCTAACAGAGTGCAACTGAACACTATTACATAACAAAACTAATTGAGTTTAGTGGTATTTTGGGATTAGAAGTGATTACATACAATATAGAGTACAGTCAAATCTCAAGCTTCCAACGCGTTTCGCCGGTAGGCTTCCTCAGGGGAGTTGCCTGAGATAACCATCTGGTAGAATAAAATGTATTCGTTGGAAGTAAAAAAAACTTGAGAAAATATATACATAGTGTTACAATCCAATATTTGATTATCAAGCAAAACAAATATCATATATATAATAAGTTACAATTACTTACTAGTATCAAACCACATGTAAGGGTGAGAGTAAAAACATCTGTCAAGTGTCACCATAACTATACCCCAAAGTCTGGGGAGAGGAAAAAAGGAGAAAAAAAGGAAAAAGTTAAAAAGAAAAATTATGACATTTTTTGTAAAAAAGGAGGGGGGAAGCAAGGGAGGGGGCCATGGGGGAGTTTAGTTGAATGATAATATAAAGGTTACAGATACCTTACATGAATTTATGGATCGATGAATTCAAAGGACTAAAAACCATGCTGGAATTTTTTTTTTTTATATGATTCATGTATTACCCATCTACTATTGATTTAAGGTAATTTTGTTTTGTGTTTGTTGATTAAAGTGTAACATTGTAAAGACTTCATTACTTACATCAATAAAAAGGCTTCAACGGTATTGAATAGGATAATGGTTCTTAGGAACTGCATGTATTGAGTAATACTGAAAGATAATCAGTATCATAAACTGTGGGAGAGATTCAGAGTAATTTACCTATTAGGTCTAATTCCTGAGGTTTAAAGGCATTAGGAAATAGGAAAGAGTGAAATGATAAATAAAAACCAGACAGAGGTTCACTTTAGATGGCATGTATATGACGGTCAGATGTGGAAGATCAGAAGTAATCTAAAAAAGGATAAGACAAGTCTCAGCAAGGAGGTGTTTCCTGAATGCAAATGGTGTAAAACGTTTGTGTGAGGGGCCATAGCACGGCGCAGTTACTATTTGAGGAAATGTTGGTGGTACAAGTGGAGTGAGGTATGGGACGCCGCCAGCCAAACCGAAGGGGTCTGCACCGGTCAGCGTCCCATCTGTGATAAGCAATTGTTACAACTGGAAGCCAAGTGACTCTTCCATCTTAGTGCTACCCAACCACCGGGGTTAAATGATGTCTTCTCCTTTAAACCTCTGATAAAATATCGAACCATCATCTTGCCATTATTCTCTCATAGGACCTATACTTTTCTCTTGAGTATAATAAACTATTTATCTTTACATTGGGAAATAAACCAACATTGTTTGAACATTTTTGGAAATAATGTAAATATTGATGCTTTATTATAGCGAACTTTACTATCTTTGTGAAGCAAGCCTTGTGATTGTGAATCTATTTGTTGTAAGTATTGTTGACAATGAAACATCCAAGTGTTTATTAGATAAGTAAGCCCTCTTTATTTTTTATTTATTTTTTCTCTAACTTTTTGCCCTTCCAACCTACGGGCTATGGGGGCAGCCATGCTGACATCTCTCAGATGGGTCCCTAGGTGATAACACAGGTAAGTGAGCCCTATACTACAGGGCTGGCTTCCTGCCCTCAGGCCCCCCTCCCCTGTTTGGGCCCAAAACTTTTATTTTTGACCCAGTACCTGCGAGATACCCCTTATTATTGCCTGAGCAGGTAAGGTTGGCAGGAATGAACTCCATACTACAAGTTTACCTACTGGATTTCCTTTGAACCTTACACCCCCCCCATTTTTTCATGTACCTATATTTTTAATCCAGATTGAAATCTAACACTCTTTAACTATTAATAATAATTTTACCTTGTTAAACCCTTGTCTATTCCCTTTCCATCTCCCTTCTTTTTATTAAATCCTATGACTATTTAAATGACTATTTACATTTATTTACTGATTATAACTTTGACTACTTTAATAGGTAATTGTTTCCCCATTTTTCCCCTTCATGATAGTTTTTGTATAACAGAATTCTCTTCTGTATTGTTTTATTTTCCTTCACCATCTTTCCTTCCCCTCTGTAAGGAAAACGTATATATTAGAACCATGGTGACAACACGACACGTTGGTATGACGTAATATCGTGAGATCTCTCGGCACACAATGTGCGGCAGTCAGTTAAGGAGGGGACGCCGACCGGTGCAGACCCCTTCGTTTGGCTGGCGGTGTCCCATACCTTACTTACTCGTATCACCAACGTTTCCTTTAATAGTAAGTCCGCCATGCTATGGCCCCCCACACAAACGTTTTACACTGAAACGTCATATTAGAGATTACTTCTGATCTTCCACATTAGACAAATCAGTTTATGATACTGATTATCTATCAGTATTACTCAATACAAGCAGTTCATAAGAACCATTATCTTAACCATTCCTAAGAACCATTATCTTAACTAAGCAGTTCATAAGAACCATTATCTTAACTAAGCAGTTCATAAGAACCATTACCTTAAATCAATAGTACATGAGTAATACATCATTTAAAAAAAATAAAATTATATTCATGGCTTATACCACTTCTGAGTCCTCTGAATTCATTGATCCATAAATTCATTTAAGTTATCTGTAACCTCTATACTATCATTCATCTAAACTCCCCCTGACCCCCCCCCTCCATTTTTACAAAACATTTCATAATTTTGTTTTTACAGAACCCCCCTCCCCCCGCCTATTTTCCTTTTTTTTTTTTCTTTTTTCCACTCCCCAGACTTTGGGGTATAGTTATGGTGACACTTGACAGATGCTTTTATTTTCACCCTTACATAGTGGTTTGATACTAGTAAGTAATTGTAACTTTATATAATATATATATATGATTTTTGTTTTGCCTGATAATCGAATACTGGATTGTAACTCTATGTATATATTATCTCATGTTTTCTTTACTTCTAACGAATACATTTCATTCTACCAGATAATTATCTCTAGCAAGTCCCCTGAGGAAGCCTAACGGCGAAACGCGTTAGGGGTTTGAGATTGGACTGTACACTATATATTGTATGTAATCACTTATAATCTCAAAATACCGCTAATACTCAATTAGTTTTGTTATGTAATAGTGTTCAGAACACAAAACATTAAAACTACATTATTGTACCTTGCTTTCAAAAAGCCTGCGCTCTCTCTTCTCCCTTTTCTATATTCTTGTATCTTTCATATATGATAATCTAGTGACTAGGGGACATGGGGGACTCCATCTCTAAAGTCTATACTTCTTGGGTGAATCTGCACAGGATTAAATTGCCAACGGTTCAGTGATAATCTGATTTGCTGATGTTGATGTCTATATCTGGTAATAATTTTACCTGTATTATCCCTTCAGCAAACTTTGCCCAAGCCGGGCCACATGTATAAAACCTAACCGCTGAATGCTAAGGACACAGCAGTCATCTTTAAACATGTCAAAGCATTCTGCATTATAAATCAATAAACAAACTTAGGTATACATAGGCAGAGTAATTATGATCGCACTACACCTGATAAATAAAAATGTCCCATTGCTGAAGTGGTGGATTAAATTGCCAAAAATACAGCCCTGGAGACCACTCGTTGCATATGTATAACCAAAACTCTATTGGCTCCAATGGATTGCACCTGTACATGGGGCTACCTGTTGGGGAATGGGAAGAAGACTGAAATGTAGAAAAAGTGTTAATCTTTTACCTACTATATTACCCACTATGGTGCAAATACAACCCCCATCTCCTATTAAGTTTTGTAAAATTCAGCATGTGTCAACAACTTGGAAGATTTTGAAAAGTTAGGCTCCACATACACGGCTTACAAGAGGCAATGTACAAGAGGTTCCCAGCACACTTTTGCATATTGCTCGGCCCACATGATTCTTTCCCCTTTTTGCTAGAAATACTTTGATATCAGTGGTTGTCCTTGTTACTTTGTAGGATTTTTTCTACAGACATATTAAGAGTCATTGAGTAATTTGGGGTTTCTATTTTGAATATGTAGATATATGATGGATGAGGGTCCCCTCCTGGTTCCTGCCATTAGTTATTATATGGCTGATTGTTGTGAACTCTAGTTCTGGATTAGTGCTGTCTGTGTCCTGTATGTCCTGGATTCCTCCCAGGCAGAATGGCTCCTCTCCAATCTCCAATTATTTCTGTCCCTCTGACATTCACCTGTTCTCATGCTGCTCAGATTGGTTTATTCCTTGCCAGTCCTTCCACTTGATGCCATTCACCTAAAGAACCCATCTCACACTTCTGCCCCTCACTTATAAAGCTTCCTATCACCTGTCCCCTCCATACATGTTCTCACCAATTATCAGATATCAACAGTAACTACGGCTTTGTTCACAAAATCCTCCCATCACTTCCTAGACTTCACAATTTCTTCACCTTTATGGAACTCTATTCCGCATTATGTCCACCATGTTCTGAGCCTTGAAATCCTCAGTTGCTTCCCTTAAGGTGCACTTAGAATTCATAGTCCCCTTCATTCACATCTCTACATCTGCCTCCTGCACCAGTTGTCAAAGGATTCACTGCCATGTTGCTGATTTTCATCCTCTTGTCTTGTGTCATACCATGTAGATTGTAAGCTCACATGGTCAGGGTCCTCTCCATAGTGTGCCAATATACAATGTTTTACTGCATTTATTGTAGTATTGGTGTTGCTGGATGTTCTTATTGTACTGTGCATGAGCTGTGTATACATTAATGATCCCCCTACTGTCTATATACTCTGTACAGCACCATGGAATATGATGGTGCTATGTAAATCATTACAAATAATAATGACTCTTCTGAAAGCCAGCTAGGCTTTGTAAAGAGTCATAACTGCCTAAAACACGGCCCCGCAGACCCCTTAATGCACAGCCAGTCCTTCACATATCCGGTAATATCAATAACCCACCATTGCCAATATCAGAAAGTCAGTGCAGGGGAATAGGGAGCAGCCCACAGTGTGCACAGAGAATCTGCAACAGATCAGCTGATGAGGTTAAATTAAAAAAAATAAAATAAAGGAAAATGAAGTGACAATGGATCATGATACACAGTGGACAGAGCAAACTAAAGGTCCGGCATTCATCCAGAATAACCATCAGCAGGTGTATAGAGGGCGAGATGAATATTCTGGATTTATAGAACTCTGATGACAATATGTATTATAAGGAATGGATTGTGAATTTACAAACCAGATCCGAACTGCAGAAATGTGCAGGTAATTTAGGTGAGAAATATGAATTGGTCTGTTTATTCTGATTTTCCTGGAAAGCCAAATAATGATTTCTCTGCACCTGGCTGAGGACTAGTGTTGGCTGAATAGGTCGCTATTCGATTCGACCGCTATTCGGCCGAATAATGCATATTTATTCGGGTGGTCGAATGCGGAATTCGAACTCTATTAAAGTCAATAGGGGAAAAATTTGGGTTGTTATTCAGGTCGGTGGAGAGCTTCTACAGCCTATAAATACATTTAAAAAGACATGTCAAGACTCTCCCATCTCTGCACAACACTGTACAAGTTAAAATAAGGAAGTCTTTTTTCTGTTGCTGGCACAGCCATTTTATGGGGAAACATACTGGATTTTACACGGTATCCGAGTACAGCCAGAGAGGGACATGAGGGGGTTCCTCTGGTCCAAAAATTAGCCACCAGGTTTCACCATTCCGTTACAAGCCATACACACACAGCACATTGCCTTTAATAGGTTCATACTTTGATGCCCCCCTGCTGTTCCTGGTGTGACCCCCTTTGGAATACAGATATGGAACATTTTAGGGTTCTATTTAGAAATTATTTCCTGTTCATTTGTCTGAAATTCTCAGTTCCAATCTCTCTGCACTTCTCATACAGTGCCTATTAAAATAATAACTCGTTCTGCCACCTAGTGGGCAATTGTCAAAGTGCACAGCTGTCACCATAGGTAATACTTTGTGTAAAGGAATGTTATAGATGAATTCAGACTGAATTTATAGGAGAATAATTTATAACTTATTCCCCTTAGTGTAATATGGAGCCTTAAGTATCCTCCTATTTACTTAAAGGTAACCTCCTGTTTAGATGGATTCTGTTTATTGGAAATATTAGATAAATAGATTTACTTTGTGTAGAGTTCCTCGACACCATTGTAAGGTGAGAGAATCCCTGCAGGGATCTAGCACTAATTTCTGTTTTGTTGGTTCATTTTTCATATGTGGCATATCTTCAAACACCATAATATAGGCATACTTGTCATCTCCACAATAAACCTGAAAAGAAACAACACCTGTAATGTTCTGTGATGAGTTCTGTGATATTATTGTATCATGTCAGGAATAACAGTTCTGAGATCCTCTGCTGGATACATTCGATTGCATTGCATTCTACAACAGATCAGTTCCCCTTTAATGATGCCAAAAAGTGAACACAACACATAATGGCCCTGATTCATCAAGCAAAATCGGAAGGTCGCTCGCGCATTCGTATTTGCGATCCGAAATCAGAAGCCGTCGGACAATTCAGCAACTGAATGAGTTTGTGGTCGGAGCCGCGCATCCCCGGCAGCTTTACACTGGCAAATTCTCATTAAAAGTAACTGTTTTCCAGCGTCGTCGTCCAGCATCGGGTGTCCTCTCTGGGAAGAAGAAGCCGGCCGGCGGAGAAGAAGAAGCCGGCTGGCTTCTTCTCCGTCCGTGCGTGTATGTCGGCGTGTACGATGACGACGTCGTGTGTGCGGAAAATTCAAATTGAAACTCATTCAACACATTTTGTATTGGATTGAATACAAACTCCTGTATCCAATCCAATACAAAACAATTCAAAATAAATACAAAGTATGTAATTGGTAAATTCAAACTCTCATTTTGTATTGGATTGCATGCAGACATTTGTACTGAATATTTGTGGATAACATGACAAAGCATTGCTGAAGAATTGCTAAACTACAGAAACTGTCATTACAAAACTAACTAATGAAACTAACAATATTAATATGACATCAATGCATACCATCCATCCAAGCAAAACCCTACAAACCAGTTCAGTTAAAATAGTAATAATGAAAATGTGTATGTATTTATATGCATTTAAATTCAATTTGACATAACACAAGTGAATTCACTAAATGTTCCTTGATACATGTATTATAACAATCCTTTTTCAAATATTAAATTTCTATAAAACCAAACTGGAATAAAATTTGAATTAGATCAGACCCATTATATCTATATATTGATACAAAACATATATAAATACTCACATAAAACACACATAAATAGTTACATAAATAGTAGTGTAACTAGTAACGTAACCTCTAGTTATAGCGCATGATGACTGAAACAATAATATTGTATATCTAAAGAATTATATTGTTGAAAGCATTTAGATAATACTGTAACAAGTATGTCCTCCAGGTGAAAGTATGCCCTTGTATAACCTCACATGTAATACTTCCCAGGTGATGCATAAATCTATACATGACAGTATATCTTAGTCAGTATAATTCAATCATATCTGATTACATTTCTTGTTTTACAAAAATGATTTATAGCTGTGCACCTCATTTAGACTTGGGGGTATCAAGGCATTATGTCATTCAATTCTTTTTGTCTCAAGTTTTAACAGGGGTTTGTTCATTAATTTTGCGTTTACATTTTCGTTTTGTCTTGCCTATATAAAATGCACCACAAATGCAAGAAATCAGATACACAACACCAATTGTATAACAATCTACAAAACGTGACTTATACCGTGTTTCCCCGAAAATAAGACACTGTCTTATATTTTTTTGGCCTCCCAAAAACACACTAGGTCTTATTTTCAGGGTAGGTCTTATATACCGGTATATATTTTTTTTTAATGAAAAAAAACACTTACCATATTCATGTAGAACAATGTACATTTATTCATGTACGAAACCACGAACAAACAAACGTAGCAAACCTATTCAGGTGCAACAGTCTACATGTATTCATGTATAAGAATGTGCGTTTATTCAAATACAAGAATGTCATCTTCTTCTGGAATGTCGTCATAACTCTCCAAATCCTGAATTAAACCACTCTATAAATAGTGCAAAGAGCAAACTGCAGTATGCCTAGTAAGCATTTCAGAATCGATATTGTACTGGCACATTTTCAATACAGTGATTCGTTGCTATTGGTTACTGAATTCAGCATTTTACTTCTTGCACTGTTACCGGTATTAAATCAGCCTGCTTGTCCTTACAAACCTGTAAAATCAGCACTCCAGGGCAATGATTGCTCACATTTTTCTTTTTTTTTATATAAGTTTGGTGATGGTTAAAATAAAAAAAAAACTTACCTTATCAGAAGACGCGATCCCGAGGTCTGGCTTCTGACAGGCGAAGTGCATGTAGTATCACTCTGTCTGTGACAGGAGCCGGAACTACAAGGAAAGCATCGGCTTGTGCGGCTCCGGAGTGTGCACTCCCGCTGCCTTCACAGGGAAAGAACTCGGTGAGTACT
>NC_092858.1:175093073-175109528 GCF_032062135.1 Pyxicephalus adspersus
CTTATATTAGGGCAGGTTGAGACAATAGTGATAGGTCTTACTTTCGGGGTAGGTCTTACTTTCGGGGAAACACGGTATGTACTATTATTTGGAGGTTTTTTTGTAGTAGCTCCCTCAAATCCAGTGCACTGCGTGCATTGGCTACACCTAAAAGTACCACATAATTTACAGGGGTCCCCATGGGATTCCCCAATGTAGTGACTGCACACCGATAAACCTTTGACTGATTTAGAACATCTGTAGTGGCTGATCATTTACATATTTTGAGGTTTTGAGATTGTAGAATCACTGGTCAGTAAAAAACAATATTAATGTATATTTGTTTTATTTGTTGATATTGGGTGTTGTAAGTAATGATGATTCTAGTTACATCAGAAGTATTTTTGGATTTGGTCAGTAAAGTAGATCCAATCTATTGTTTGATTTAGCTTTTAATTAAATGCTTTCTTTAAGATTTTCCTGCTGTATCTCCCATTTTTAATCTAATCCTTAAATGAACAGCGTGTTTAAAGAAATCTCGATCCTTAGAGCAATTCCTAGGAATGCTCAGGTATTGACTATAAGGCATGTTCCATATGAAAGGCTGAGGGTGAGAACTATCTGCATGTAATATAGTTTTTCCTGCAGTTTCTTTTCTATAGAAATAAGTGGACAATGAGTCATTTGGTTCATTTGTAATTTTCACAATCAGAAATAAAATTTGTTTTTGATCAACTGCCATTGTAAATGTTAAATTGAAAGCATTTTGTTGCAAAAAGTTTAAAAATATATATGTAATATGTATTGGCAAATGATGGGCTACATCCTGTCCCCATCAAAACTCTGTACCACACAACCCTGAAATTGAAGGTAGTTGTATGTTCTCTTCTAATCAGAATAAATATCACTACTTGTAGACCTTTATTACCTAGGATGGACAAGGGGTAACAATGGGTCCTAAATAGAGATAAACAAGGGAGCTTGGTGGTTCAGTTAAGCAGCCAATGCCTGCTACAACTGGCTACAATAGGAGGTGGAAAAATGTTTTTATGCATTTGTGGAAGGGAATAAATGGTAGGCATATTGGGATTGGGAACCCAAAGATAATTACTCAATTTGTTGTCAATGATACCATCGTCAAAGTCTTTAGTGACCAAACCAAAGAATTTGCTAGTGAGGCATTATATCTTATCTGATGTAATTTTATGATACCGAGATCTTATTTAAAATTTTGTTGCACATATCTAAATATTGTTTCTTATCCGTCACTACGAAATCACTGCCTTCATCTTCGGGTTTTATGGTAATGCTGTGGTTTGCCTTAACTTGTTCCAATGCTTCCCTTATCTGAGGACTTAAATTGTCATTACCTGGATTTGTCAAATTCATAGCCATAATTTAATTTCAAATCTGTTGTACAAAGATAGAACTATTAGCATAAGTGGAAAAGGATGGAAATAACTGAGATCTTTATTTTCATTTAGGAAGGCCACTTTGTGGGTCGCTAATGACTGTTGTGAAAAAAAATCACATTTTGATCCATAGATTCATTTTCGTGATGCAATTGAATTAAATCTTTCAGGACCCTACAATCCTGGCTGTTGAAACCTCTTGAATTTTCAGGATTTTCTCTAAATGTAGTTAAACATTGAGCAAATAAATGTAGGTCTTTGATAGCCTCATTTGATAGATTTTTGTTCTGGACAGAAACTTAGGCCCAATGTAAGTGCTTCAATTTGGGCCTGTGCAAGTGGAAATGAGAATACATTGATTATTGTTGATTCATCTGTGTCTGTGAATTCCACAAAGGTCTTGTGGTTTAAATGTTTACATTTTGGTACGGGGGATTCTAGGTGGTGGGGGTCCTCCTTTAAATTGTGTAGAGTCATCGGCCTAGGTGGTGCTGGGCGGCCAGGGGCCTGTGGTGATGTTGGGTAAAAGGGAACGCTGGTGGTGGTACAGACCTTGCTTTATGAGACTAGCAGCCTGTTTATAACAGGGAAGTTGGTTAAGGTTTATACGGGTAATAAGGTTACTGTAGTTTTATGATAATGGAAAAGGTTAATTGGTTACAAGTATTTATGTTTGTGTGTTTGTTTATAAATGTTTTGAGGTATATGTTATTTATTTATTTATATATTCTAATCCTTATTTATTTAATATGTTATTTATTAAATTGCTGCTTGCCAGCTTGTTTATTGACATCATCTGCCTTTTTATGACAAAAACTTTTATTTTTGGTTCTTGTACTCATTTCAATTGAAGGTGCATGAGATGAAGAAACTTTGCACTGTCATTGTGTCCTGCATACTCTGTCCTTATAAGTACTATATAGGGATAAGTTTGAAACACTCTGTGTTGCTTGCTCATCCACCTTATATGCTTGTTATTATCATAATGATTTGAATGATTATGCTCATTATGATTAGAACTGGCACTGTTTGCTTTATTTCCATTCATAATAGATAAGTTCTTACTTTCTCTGGACACATTTCTCTGATAAGGTTCATGAAAAACTCTGCATGTAACATTCTTATGATTCTCATCTTTGAGAATTTTATCAAGAAATATAGCTGCCTCATATAAAGTTTCTTGCTCACTGGCTAAAGTAAGAGTGAGAGCATCTAAATTAAACTTCTTCACAAATGTTCTCATTAGAAACTAGGGGTTGAGTATTTTTAAATGAGATTGTATGCTTTTTCAAACATGCTCATATAAGAAATGTATCTTCCTTCGTCCTCTTTGGCAATTCATTAAGGATGTCAACAGTTAACACTCTGTCATCTGTCACACAGAAAAGCCAAATGTTTAAGTCTTTTGCCCCTTGCAACTTTGCGGTCTCATTCCTCATCTCGGTCACAGCAAGGAGATGAAGTCAGTGAACAGGATACATTACCAAAGAGCCAGAGAAGAGTTGTGTGATGACGCAGTGGTTATTAAATCAAGAGGAACTACAAGAGAGTAGCACTGAGGAAGAAAGCATTGATAGGGGTAAAATTGTTATTTTTTAGCTGTGGTCCTGATGGTTTCAGTAGTCGTGCTTTTGATAGTGGTAGTAATGGACTGCCCCAAACATGCAGTATTGGGGAGTTCAGGTCTCATTGATGGTGATTTAGTTCCTATTTATTTTTAGCTAAAGTATTTTTTGATACATATACAGTTGCCTTATATATGTTCCTCCATTGCAGATTCAGGCTTTCCGCTATAAAATAGCACTGCAAATATTTATAGATTTCCCCACATAATCTTAGCAATAAAAGGTGGGTTTTTTTATATATTCTTAGGTAACTTTAAAGATTTAAAAGAGTTCCATTCTGAGTGGATGACTTTTAAATTAGTTTACATTTTTATCACCCATTTTAATTTACAGATCTATTTACAAATCTATTTTAATGAACAAATAACAAAGCAGTATTATGAGTTTTGCACAAAGAGAGTATTTATAAAGATGTTTGCTTCGATACATACTTCAGTAAAAGTTCCATATGATCCTGTCTGAGCGCAGCAAATAACTAGGGGAAGGTGTCATGGTTTTGATTTACTTTCCGTATGATTTGCAGCATGAGCTACAGACTTTTTCAGTATTGAATGAAGAATAATCTGCTGGCTCTAGTTGTACATAAAAAAAAATCAATATGTAATATTTGATATTAACCCTTAAAAAAGAAGCACACTAAATGTTTTAAGTCTTTTATTTTTTGACCCAAACATATTAAAGTTAGAAAATATATCCAACCCAAAGTCAGAGATTTAAAACAAAAAATACAATTTTGAAATTGTGTTTTTAGTCGAAATATAAATCCACAAACATAGTAAATTACCAATAATAGGGTCATGCTTTAGATGCCCCCTTGCTGTTCCTTCTCTGACTCACCTGGCATACAGTTTAGGGACATCTTTGTTTATTGAGGACCTTTTATTACCTTATTTTTAAGGTGGTTCTGTTTATCAACATTGAATACAGAGAGTTATCACAAATATGAATTGCCATGTGTAGTGCTTGCAGAACAACCCAGACACCAAAGGAAGTAGAAGGGAGGGAAGGGAAAAATTGCAGAGAGACGATATACTGAATATTTAAGGACAGGGATGGATACAGAACAATCATGCCAGGAAGTCAATTCAATGCTGCTTTTCTCTTCTCCATCCTAACAATATTCCAGTTTATCGTCCTTTTCCTACCTAGCTGGAAAGGCTCCAAAGTCGGTCTCTGGTTTCTATGAGGCAGAGATATGAATATTCAAACTGACATAACTGAACATAATATGAAAAGTATTAGGTTAATGAAAAGTTTTATATTTAGCACCCACTAAACAACACTAATGGTACATGCTCGTGTGTCCATGAAGGTAAAAAGGAAGGTTTCAGACTGATATGTAGACTTTACAAGCTGGATACACTCCCAGATGACTGGTAGAGTTATTTTGGCAATTTACATATTTGGACAAGTTATTTAGCTGTTTTATATATTGCTTGTATAAAGTTTATTACATCACTTAAAATATTCTCTAAAACCTGTTATATGGCCTATAAAAAATTATAAAGCCAGAATCTGAAATTCCATATCTATAGGTGTGTCTTTATAAAGTTATATAGCCGGAAGCTAAATTTCCATATCTCTCAGTGTGTCTATATAATGAAATATTCACACACAATCTGGACATCAATAACCCGTGAATTCACCTTTCGAGCTCAGAAAATAACAAACATTGTAGATTCATCACACTTACTAGTTTATTTCAAGAGTGTTTTTTTTCCGGGTATTATAAAGTTGAATTCCAGGCAGATATAAAAGTTACATAGCCATATCTGCCTTCTGTATTATTTTTCAAAAGATTTACTGTACCATTTCTCCTGTTTTTCCCCTTACCTTGTGTCTCCTCCTATAGATTGTAAGCTCATAAGGTCAGGGTCCTTCCAATATTGCGTTCTGCACTTTATCAATTCCAAATGTTTGACTATTTGTATTGTTGTATTCAGGGCCTCCACCAGCAATTTGTAGGCCACATACTATCTCAACTTTCTGCCTCCCCATGGCATTACGAAAAAGTTTCCAACTAATGATTTTCTGTATGGTTATAATTAGAGATGAGTGAATTTCTCGAAAATTCGATTCAGCCGGTTAGCCGAATTTTCCGAAAAGATTTGCTTCAATCCAAATTTATTTGCAGCGAAGTTAAAACGGCTATTTCGCTGTTGCCATGCAGTACTTCTACTATGTATTCTTAGACAGAGTTTCTCTATCTAAGAATACAGGGCACTAAAGGGGATGAATGGGGACAAGTCCCCATTCATCACCCTGTAGTGGCCAGAGATCATAGTAGAACTGCAGAGGTCATCTGCAGTTTAATTTCAAAATGTGACGTCACAGTTCCTCTGGAGTTCCACTACAATGTACAGGAATTACAGATTATGAATGGGGACTTGTCCCTATTCATCACCTGTAGTACTCTGTATTCTTAGATAGTGAAACTCTATGTAAGAAAACATACAGGTGATGAATGGGGACTTGTAGTGCCCTGTATTCTAGTGAAACTCTATCTAAGAATACATAGTAAAAAAAACAGCACAGCAACAGCGATTGCTGTTGCAGCGCTGCACTATGTATTCTTAGATAGAGGTTCACTATCTAAGAATACAGGGCACTTAAGGTGATGAATGGGGACAAGGTGATGAATGGGGTAGTGGAATCTCTAAAGTCCTCACACGTGCAGCCGCCATTTCAGGAAAAATTGCGTTTTGTTATCACGAATCTCAAGGAAATTCGGATTTGGACCGAATCAAATTTTTCCCTAAATTCGGATCGAATTCCACTTCGTCAGCTTCGATTCGCTCATTTCTAGTTATATTCAGTGTTGATTTTGACATTGACTGAAGCTAATCCAACATCAGATTGGAATTTGAGCAATCTTATTTCCAAGCTAACATTTTATTACCTGTCATTGACAGCTATGGTAGGGCTCAGTGAATCCAACGGACAAATCCAGCCAGATTTCTTGCCAGAATGTTTGTGTTCTGAGCTGAGTTGAGTTCTAGTTCTGTCATTTTAAATATAAAGTCAAAGGGCCTGGGCTAACAAGCCAAAGAGCCAGGTACAATTGTTGAGTTTGGGTTAGCAAATAAGGGAGCCAGGTGCCAGTGCAGGGTCTGCATTATCCAGAAAGGGTCAGGTTTCATTTGCACCGGGCTCCCTTTCTTGCTAACCAGACCCTTTACTTCCATCCCTTGCTGGATAACTAGGTGCAAATGCTGAGTCCAAGCTACACCATCAGGGGAGACAAGTGATGCATGTGTTGGGTCTGGGCTGGCCAGCAACAGAATTGGGTACATACAGAGGGTAAGGATAACGAAGAAGAGAGCCAGGGGTGCAGCTGCCCCTATTTCCTGCTTCCCGATTAGCCAGGCTAACATATTATAGTGCATGGGACCAGCACTGCAGTTGTTACAGTATATATAAAATATTTCACATTCATTTCCTAGGAGCTTACACAGTACCTATGAAAAAAGTTCTCATACTGGTTTTATATTTTTAATAATTTGGATTATTTATTTTCCACTTTGTTACTTCTATCTATGATGTATATTCTATTTTTCTCATTTAAATGGTGGCACCTTGCAATGAGACAGGGACAGGTGAGTTCAAGTGGAGTTTAGTTACACTTTAATGTTGCTTTTCAAGCTACATGAGCAAATCTGCTGCCCTCAAAAAGATCAAAACATTTTCCCAAGGACAAAAAAATAGTAATGGTAATGTTCTTTTGTCATTTTCAGGAAGGGATTCTTCACTGTAAGGTCTGTGAAAATGTGAAATCGGCTCCCTCAGGAAGTAGTTTCAGCAACTACTATAGATTGCTTTAAGAAAAAGCTGGATGATTTCTAGAAGCACAGAATATAACTGGGGGTTAAAGATCTAAAGTAAAGATAACAGAGACTGCTGATCCAGGGAATAACCAATTGTCTCGGAATCATATATATTTGTGACAATATTGCATTAAAGCAACAACCTTACCTTAAAAAAGTAAATGGTGCCCGCGACAAGCTGGGTCCTGAGAAGGACGGCCTTAAATTCACTGGTGTTTATTTCACACTTCTTCTCAATAAATATATAATAATCTATTTCACATGGAAAGTTACTTTTTCATTTCCCCTCTCAGAGCTGATTTATATTACTCAGGATGTGCTGCCGTATTCTGTATTGTGTCCACTAGATGGCGAGATTCCCTTCCATTCACAATACATTCTTCAATCAAAGCTCCATATGATCCAATCTTAGCAATGCAGATAAGAAGGGGGAGGAGTCATTTTCTGGACACATTTACTTTATGTACATGATTTAAAGCTTGGGCTACTGATATTTAAAAACAACAAACATTTTATTCAGTAATAAATCAAGAATAGCTGGCTGGCTGTAGTTGTACACATAACATTTACAATGTAATATTTGACATTAACCTGAGAAGCGAGAACAGCCTGATTCACCGAGAGATCGAACTTACAAATCTCACTCGCTCATCCCTTGTTCTGAGATACTCTGCTGGATTTATTAAATTGCATGCTCTTGTGGGGGACTGAAACAGGGCATTAGAGTGTCAGCTCCTCTGGTACATAGACTGTGACTGGCTCAGTGTTTTCTGTACAATGCTGCGGTATATGTCAGACCTATAATAAATGTATAACAATCCTACAGATAAATGATTTCTACTTCTGTTTCTTTTTACTCCACAACTGATCAGGACCCATTTAATCATTACATGAAACTTCTTACACCCCCACCATGTAGCTGTCACACAATGCGGTTCTCCCCAGTATACAAACTTTGCTTTGTGACAATGTTGCATTAAAGCAACAACCTTACCCTAAAATAGTAATTGGTGCCCACGACAAGCTGGGTTCTGACAAGGACGGCCTTAAATTCACTGGTGTTTATTCCACACTTCTTCTCAAACTGCGATTTCACCTAATAAGAAACAAAAATCATATTGGCACAGCCCAGATATAAAGCTGCACAGCACCCTTGAAATACAGCCAGGGGTGATCGGAGCAGGCGGGACCCACATACAGCTCACAGCAACTTCAAGAGAGAAGCCGTGTATGCAGGGGAATCTAAAGTGTTTGTCAGACAGCCAAATTGGGTTTTGCTGTACTCCTTTAAAAAGGTCTTGTTCTTCCTTTCTGGTTGGGATCTGGTCCAGAACTGAAAACATTTGCCAAATAATAGCAAATGATTTGCAGTTGCAGGGATTTGCTCCTAAAATCCCTTGGAGAGGATAATGATCACAATGCAGACTACTACTACTATTTTTTTCATGTTTATTAGTTATGTAATAGGCTGTAGTTACTGTAACAACTTGTTCCAGGCATTGAATCTTCCAGCAACGTTTGGCGCTGCAAGCAAGAGAATTTCCTATTGAATTGGTAAAGTTCTCTATATGTTAATGAGCTCCTCTGACTCCCCAAACTTTCAGGCATTCCCGAAATAGCACCAAAATCAAATTCAGATCACTTGTTACCATTTGTCCTTCTATCAAAATATTGAGCTCCCTAAATCTCATCATTTACCATTCCATGGTACAATCTTCTTCACTTATCCCTACCAACAACTGTGTAGCATTGAATACCACTGGGTGGGCCCGGATCTATGATAACAACACATCATCTTTGTGATTGGTATTTTATCTGTGCAATTTTACATTGTAAAGGAAAATGGATTGTAGCAAAATTTAGATCTCCTTCTAATATAGATGGAGGCAGAACTGGGCCCTAAGCCAAGTAGCAGCTTTTCGTCCCATTATACTATTGGCATTGATAAAGACTGAAATGGTGGAGCTGCCCCATTTCCATTGCCTTCAATGGCTTCAACAGACATTGACTGCCTACAAGTTCATCCACTGGTAAGGGATAAGCAGGTCCACAACCATTATAAGGGAAATACTGGCCCAAAGAAGGACCAAAAATATGTAGTGGGTCATGAGTCCCCATAATTGGAGGCCAGCTGGTTGGTCCCAAACCTTTCTGCTTTACAGAAATATGCACTTTGGTAGGTCCCTGCTGCCTTACAAGAAAAAAATGCTATGCATTCTGGAGGGTATTCTTATCACTCCATTTAATAGGCCCCAGGTCTCCAACCTTGGCTATGACCCACTTCTCTATCCTCACTGCAGTAATATGAATGTTATAGCTGGGTTCCCTTAACATCCACCAGGCCACTGGCTCCTGCCTAACTTGCCTTGAGGATGATGCAGGTCTACCATCTGTCAGCTCATGGATACATTATATTTGTAATTCAGTATCACACATACATAGAACAGCAAACACACTAAGCGATGGAGAAGTTACATACAAATGCAGACCATTAAAAACATGGTATCTATCCACAATATGGGGGTCCAGTGGTCTCAAATGATTTTACGAAACCATCGGAAGATCGAGGAAATCATTACAGGATGATTCTTCGGGCTGCATTCATTCTTGCAGCCCTGGGAATCCTCCTGTTTGTGATCCCCGGGCACTAGAGCTTAATTAACCCGGTATCACAGTGGATTCCCAGGGCTGCATTTGTTCATCCAGCCCAGGGAATTCTGTGTGTGTTCCCCTGCACTAGAGGTAAATGGGGACAAGTCTGCCCATTCAAAACCCCAAGAGCTCTCTGATTGGCAAAGAAAGCTTTCCTCAGCCAATCAGAGAGCACTAAAGGTTTTGAATGGGAAGACTTGTCCCCATTTACCTCCAGTGCCAGGGATTGCACACTGAGCGCCGGCTGCATTCATTGATCAGCACAGCTTGCGATTTTTTTTTGAAAATGTTTTCTTTTAATTAAAATTCAAGCTCAATCAGTGAATTTACACCGGCTGCTCTTGGTTACAATTTTGGTAAGCGAGAACGTCCGAATTTGCTGCAAGATCGAGATTTAAAAACTCACTCGGTCATCCCTAATAAGGATTGCAATAGGGAAAGAGAAGCCACCCGTTTGCAATGTTTTTACTGGACCCATCAGACACCAACTACCTACAAGCTTATCCACTATGGATGGCAATCAACAGAAGTTTTCCTGCACAATTTTACATTTTTCTCTCACTCCTAACCTTCATTTATCAATCTCCCCATGACCTGTCCCCTCCAAACATGTTCTGTCGAGGATCAAATTACCAGCAAGTCTTTAAAAGATGACAAACTACAACTTAGAGGTATTTCCCATTGAAGTCTATAGAGGTGAATTTTATAAATAAACTTGGACCATACAAAGGGCTAATAGGGCTAAGTCCTTCAGCGCCAATATATTACTCAGCGCTGTACTTTAAATAAGGGTTGCAAATGACAGACTAATACAGACAGTGACACAGGAGGAGAGGACCCTGCCCCGAAGAGCTTACAATCTAGGAGGTGGGGGAAGTATCACACAAAAGGAGGGGAGATATTTAGTGGTAGGAAGTAGTGACGGATTCAAAAGACAGAAAAAGATGGGTGGGAGAGTTTGGAAAATGGGTTTTGAGTGCTTTTTAAATGAGTAGGAGCAAATCAAGTCAGTTATTGGTCATCGGGGGAGCTGAGAGAGCCGCTGGAGGGGGATTATTTTTACCAGGTCAGAAAGATAGGTGGGACAAGAGCTGTGGAGGGATTTGAAGGCAAAGCACAGGAGGTTGAATTTGATTCTAAGGTGAAATGGAAGCCAGTGAAGAGAACTACAAAGAGAGACATCAGAAGAGCAGCGGTGGGAAGGATGGATAAGTCTGGCTGCAGCGTTCATAATAAATTGTAGAGGCGAAAGTTGGGTTAGTGGAATACCAGAGAGGAGGAGGTTACAGTAGTCCAGACAAGAGATGATAAGAGCATGTACAAGGAGTTTGGTGGTCTCAGGGGACAGGTAGGGGCGGATTTTGGAGATGATGTGTAGGTGAAAGTGACAGGACCTGGAAATGTTCTGAATATGAGGGGTAAATGAGAGGGCCGAGTCAAAGGTGACACCAAGACAACGTGCCTGAGGGGAGGGCCGAATAACAGTGTTATAACAGTTAGATATATGTCAGGGGGAGATTTGGAATTGGAGGGGGGGATGATGAGGAGTTCCCCTTTATCCAGTTTCAGGAATCGGTCAGACATCCATGATGAGATGGCTGACAGGCAGCATGAGACCTTATCCAGGACTGAGGGAGACAGGTCAGGGGAGGACAGATAGATTTGAGTGTTATCAGCATACAGATGTAAGCCAAAGGAGGATATGAGACTACCGAGAGAGGAGGTGTACAGAGAAAAGAGGACCGGTCCAAGGACTGACCCTTGGGGAACACCAACATGGAGGAGAGTGGGGGAAGAGGAGTTACCATTGAAAGAAAGTTGAAAGGAGCGATCAGACAGATAGGAAGCAAACCAAGAGAGAGCAGTGTCACAGATACCAATGGAGCCATGATTTGTATTAGAAGGGGGAGATAACAGTGTCAGAGAAAAGATCAAGGAGAAGGAGCAGGGAAAAGTTGCCTTGAGACTTAGCTCTGATGAGGTCATTGGCCACTTTAGTAAGGGCTGTTTCAGTGGAGTGGGCAGCTCTAAAACCAGACTGGAGGGGGTCGAGGAGAGAGTTGGTGCTCAGGTAATGGGTGAGTCTTTTGTAGACAAGGCATTCAAGAAGTTTGGAGACATATAGGAGAAGGGAGATAGGGCGGTAGTTAAAGGGTAGGGAGGGGTCCAGTGAGGGTTTCTTTAGGATAGGGAGAATTATGGCATGTTTGAAAGCTGAGGGGTATGTACCACATAGAAAGGAGAGGTTAAATAATTCAGTTAGAGCAGGGGCCAGGGTGGAGGAATGGGCATGGAGCACATCAGAGGGAATTGGGTCAAGCGGACAGTTTGCGAAAAGGTTGTGGTCAAGGTTACGGATATTAAATTCAAGCTCCTGTGCTTTGCCTTCAAATCCCTCCACAGTTATTGTCCCACCTACATTTCTGACATGGTAAAAAAAGTATTCCCCCAGCCACTCTCTCCTCCCTTTCTTGCTTACTGAACATTTAAAACCAGAACAGCCTTGTGATTGGCAATGAGGTTGTGTTCTCGCCAAATGAACAAGGGAAAAAGCAGGGGACGGTAATGCCCACTATTTCCAGTGATAATCGTGGCTGGGAGCGAATCATTTGCTCCCAGGATGCACAGCAAGGCCCAGCAGGCTAATCAGGAGAGATCTGAGCACAGGCATATATATGGAGGGGTTAGTCACTCCATCTTGTGTTCTGTGTGAAGGATAGAAGCAGGAAGAGATGTGGATTGTGACAGGGACAGGTAAGAAAAAAAAATCAGATTTTTTAGTCTTTGATACCTCTTGCTATTTAGCAAAAAAACGCCAGTTTGCTACAGAAAAAATTCCGTCCTACTCTAAAAAAATACAGATATTTCAGTGTGTGATACCTCTTGCTAATTCCCAAAGAAGACCGTTTAGTAAAAAAATTTCTGTCCTACTATATAAAAAATACACATATTTCAGTCTTTGATACCTGTTCCTATTTACCAAAGAAACTGTTTGGTACAGGTGCATTTTTGCCCAAATAAGTAAAAGATGAGCAGTAGACGCAGGAGGAGGCTTGGCGTTGGCCGACCATGCAACTGGCAGGGGGCATACTCCCCGGAAGTCCGCCACTGTAGGACAGCAGCAGCAGCAAACTGTTGTAGGCAGGAGCACAAGTTGTTAAACAGGTCTGAGGTGTGTGCGGAGCACCAGTATGCTGGTAGATCTATTGAGAGGGTGGAATACAATCATACAGCCACATTATAAGGAGAGTATTGTGGACTGGGTCTCAAGGGCCTCAAGTACAGAAGGTTCTTCTTCTGCAGCAGCAACCAGCACAGCCGTGACAGGACCAAAGACAGGAGTTTGCGAGTCTATATCTCTGGATGACTCTCCCTTTGTTTGACGAAACAGCCTGAGCATGAGGCCGACTTTGAGACCTTTGGAGAGTCAGCACTTGCTGGGCGAGGGTTCTGGATCAGTGGCTGAATTTGCAGATGTTGGCCTAGATGAAAAATAGGATGATGATGACCGCGATGTCATCTGGGAACCACCGGTGCATGTAAGGGGTTGCAGCAGTTCTGAAACAGGAGTAGAGGAAAGGCAGCAGCAAAAGAGTCTTGCCAAACTATTGGCCTTGCAGCTACTGACGTACAGCGTTGTGGACTCTGCTTCCTTCCGTGACCTGATGGGCTTTGCCACACGGCAGTGGATTATACCAAGCAGTCATTTCTTCTCTACAGCTGTTCCCAGTTTACATGCACATGTAATGGAAAACCTCTCCTGGGCATTGGCATTCCCGATGTTTAGCCAAATCCACAAAAAAATGGACAGCTGGACAACCAGGCATGGAGTGGCACGCCACCTGTCTTTCACCGCTCACTGGGTGGCCTTGCATAGCTGGGCAGTGGTCTGCAAGAGGCATTACAGCACCTAGTACCCCCTCTGAGGGGTGTGGTGGTAAAGCATGGGCCACCTCAGTCCTCTCCCTCCTCCTTCTTCATTCTTTCTACCATCAACCCCTCTCTTTTCAACACTCCTCCTGAAAGGCCAGCAGTGGAGGGCACTGTGGTTAAACGGGCACGCCACTATGGCTCCCTCAAGCACATGTGTTGCCAAGCAGTGCTGAAACTGGTGTTTTTGGGGGAGAAAAGTCACACCGCCAGAGAACTCTTGTCCACCTTGCACAGAGAGGTTGGGGCCTGGCTGGCGCCCTCCCGGCTCACAACAGTCAACGTAGTGTGCAACAACGGACCCAACCTTGCGGCTGTGCTGCTCATGGGCCCTACAACACATGTGCCCTGCTTTAGGTACGTACTGAACCTGGTGGTACAGAAGTTCCTCCACACTTACCCAGGACTGCAGGACTTACTGAGACAGGCTCGCTCCATTTGCAGCCATGTACACTGATCCCCTACTGCCGCCGTGGTGCTTAGCAAGATCCATCACTAACAGAGGCTGCCATCGCATAGACTTATTTGTGACAATGTGACTAGATGGACCTCCACCCTGCACATGCTCCAGCATCTGTGTGAGCAAAAGCTAGCCATCCGCCAATACTTGGTCAGCATGGTGCCTGGAGGCAGCGCACAGCCAGCATCAGGAGGAGCAAGAAGGGTCGCTGGCCAGGATCAGGATTTTCAAGAGGGGGAGGAAGATGATGATGATGGCGGTACGTAGGCACCACATAGGAGATGGGGCAGCATGGTGGCTCAGGAGGGTAGGGAGATTAGATTGGGAGCTCCTTTGAGGGACAGTTAGTGACACAAATATGGACTTTGAACTGTGTTGTGTAATATGATGGCGCTATATAAATACTGTGTAATAATAATGTTGATGATGAAGAAGAACATGTTGGGGCTGCTGGACAGGACTCATCAAACCCACATTTGTGCTGTCACACCCCAGGCATTGTGCGGGTGATGGAACAAAAGGAACTGCTGCAGCTTGAAGAGGGAATCCCTCTTTCATATGTGTGTCCATATGTTGCGATGCTTATGGAGGGCCCCCCACATTTGCAGCATCAAAAACCAGAATGATTACTTGCTTGCCACCCTTCTGGATCACGGCTACAAAGACAAAATTTCACAGTTTCTACCCAACCTGGCACCAGTAAAAGAAAAGCTGACCCACCTAAACAGAATACTAAAGACCGCCTGTGTAAGGAGTTCCGCGTACCACATTCCACACAAGGAGCTCAGGGGGACACTGCTCCACCGTATCCTCCTGCAGCGGAAGCAGCAGCAGTAGTGGCAGCAGGCTGCATAAATCCAAAAGTCTAGGCCAAGGCAGGGGTGATTTTCTGGATGCCTGGCGAATCCTGAAGCTGCTACCTCAAACAAGTGTAGTGCGGGGGCATAACCATTGAGAATGTATGAAGTGCATGGTGCATGATTGTGTTGGCTCTTTTCAGGTTGGTGGTCTTGATGACATTAGATATGAGGAGGATGCCTGTCCTGACAGTAGTGATGCAATTCATTTTTGGGTCAACAGGCTTGAAATCTGCCCACAGTTGGCACAGTATGCCATCAAGCTTCTTTCGTGCACGGCATCCAGTATCCTGTCCCAGTGGTCACAGACAACCAATCACGACTGTCACCAGAAAATGTCAATTGGCTCACCTTTTTGAAAATGAACGAAAGGTGGGTTACTAACAGCTTTCAAATCCCCACTGCAGATGTCACTGATTGACTTACACAAGTACTCACTGGCCAACCAAGATGACCTGAGTCTGTGGCTGCACCAACATCCTGTCAGCTGAGCCTGCATCGGTTGAATTTCTCTGCTAGTTATCGCAATGTCCAGGGGTGGCATTCATTGCCTATGTCATGCCTGCCATTGTGCCAGCTAGCAATATACTTTACATATCTGCTGCTTCCAGGAGGCCGACAAACTGCAGATGAAAACCCCCAGTACTGCCACACTGATAGGTACCGTTGTTGTTGCCTAAATTTTCAGCTAAGTATTGTAAGATTGAGGGTTGGCATTCATGCCATCCACTTCATGATGCAAACTAGCAATATCGTCTACCTTCCTACCGCTTCTGGCACCACAGACCACAGCAACAGTGCCAGCACAAGAAACATTTTGGTCTGGCCTTCACAAATTTCAGATTTTTCAATTACACACTTCCAGGGGGCATTGATGATGGACTACACCCAGCTCTAGATGCCAGTTACCAATGCGCTTTACGCTCTGACTTAGGGCCCACCGCCTCCTCTTCCTGCTGTTTCTGCTGCCGCCTGTCAGTACTCTATTTACTAAAATTATATTACACACTTCTGGGTGGGTGGCATTGATAATGCACTTCACCCAGCTCTAAATGCCAGTTACCAATGCGGTCCCCGCTCCTTCTCAGGGCCCACCGCCTCCTCCTGCTGCAGCCGCCTGTCAGTACTCTATTCACTAAAATTGTACACTTTTGGGTGGCATTGATGATGCACTACACCCAGCTCAAGATGCCAGTTACCAATGCGGTCCACGCTCTGTCTCAGAGCCCCCCGCCTCCTCTTTCTGCTGTTGCTGCCGTCTGTCAGTACTCCATTTACTAAAATTGTATTACACACTTCTGGGTGGGCGGCATTGTCAATGCACTACACCCAGCTCTAGATGCCAGTTACCAATTCGGTCCACACTCCATCTAGGGGCCCACGCTCCATCTGGTCCTTCATCCTTTTGCCTAATGTCCCCGTGTGTCCTAACACATGTAATCCAGGTCATGATGCTAGCTAGCAATTATTATTAATAAACAGGATTAATATAGAGTAAACTATTTATGCAGCTCAATAAATTATTTAGGGGTGCGTACAATAAATAGCAATGCATGCTTCTGCTGTTTTGGTGGCAGAGACTGTTGCTAGTGGGTTGAGTTCACCCTTTCTCCATGTCCTAATATTTATGCTGCCTTCTGGACGCTGTCCATCATGTAAAAATCCTATTTGCCTGCTGTTACTTTGCCTGCCATTTTCTGGAAAACCACAACTTTA
>NC_092858.1:175110270-175122916 GCF_032062135.1 Pyxicephalus adspersus
GTTGTGGTCAAGGTTACGGATATCTCTCTGCCACTGACCAAGTCTGGGGTGTGGCAAAGGGGTGCTTCAAAATCAAAAATTTGATAGGTTTGGGCACGTAACCAGAGTCCCCATGTGACCATGCCTCTTGTTTAAATAGAAGTGCTACAACATGTTAGCCTGGCCAATCAGAAAGCCAGAAAAAGAGTCAGCTGCAATTGGAGCGTGAGACTCCAATCATCCCTGGCTCCTTTACTTGTTAGCCATACCCTCTACGTGCACCTGGATACCTTTCTGGCTAACCTGATCTGTCTGTGCATCAGGCTCAAACCCAACACATGCAGCACCTGTCTTCCCTACTGGTTTAGCTTAAATCCTCCATTTACACCTGGATAGCCAGCAATGGAAGTAAAGTGTCTGATCTATTCATAAAGAGAGCCAAGTGCAAGTGAAGCCTGACCCTCCACTTACATCTGTCTCCCTTTCTTGCTATTCCAGACCCTACATTTGAACCTGGCTCCTGTATTGCTATCCCAAACCCATCCATTGCATCTGGCTCCCATGCTGGTTAGCCCAGACCCAGGTTTTTGCAATGAGGGAACTAGAGGGGCTCAGAACTCAAAAATTCTGATGAGAAATCCAACTAGATTTGGCAGTCAGATTGACTGAGCCCTACTATAGCTGTTAGTGACAGATATTGTAATGTCAGACATGAACTTGATGTCTGATGTCAAAATCAACACTATACATAATATAATTGGCTGGAACCTTTGAACTAGAGGTTGCAGAAAGTTAGTATGGAGCCCAGAATTTTTTGATGGTTGCCCTGAATACAACAATACAAACACACAAACATATGTAATTGGTAGAGAGCATATGCAGTATGGGGTGGACCCTGACCATGTGAGCTTACAATCCACAGGGGAAGACACAAGGTAATTGTAAGAAAAACAGAAATGGGCCAGTGAGTCCTTTGACAACCAGTGCAGGAGGCAGATCTGGTTGAAGGGGACAATGACGTATGCCTGGTTGAAGAATTGCCCCTAAGGGTCTGATTGAATATTTCCAGGCTCATAACATAAGGAATAAAATATGGCATAGAGTTCCAAAGAGGAGTGATGGTCATGGGGAGTCCTGGATGTGGGAGAGAAAGGGGGTGACCAAGGTGGAGGATAGGAGGATCTGAGCAGAGCAGTGGTTGTGGTAGGGATGAAATCTGATAAATAATGAAAACATGTATGGAGGGGGCAGCCCTCAGATATATAGGCCCGTGTAGTGTCTGGCTTATTCAGTGTGTTGTACTGTTAAGGCGATCTCCTATTGATCCCCAATCAATTGTCCCGCTCTCTGATGGCTTTTGTTTACAGTGACGCTGGGCGAGAACGTAACACATGCAGCTCAAGCATGTACTTAGATCACTCTCAAAAACTTTATTGTGTGAACACAGTTTATATACCAGTTCAAAGACATGATCAGTGCATGATCGCATGACTATAGACATCTAGCAGACATGACAAATGTCCTTGTGGTTCTCCTAGAACAAGATAATTTTGTCTAGGAACAGATAAGCAGACAAGCATCCGGGCTGGTATTTGTGGATCAAGAAGCATCACCCTGGCTTTGAATCGGCGGTGCCTTTTTCACTCTTAAAGCGTGTATCCAGGTGGGTCCTCCACTGCTCAGCACGGCTGTTCTAGTGATGGCTTGCATTGACCCAAAGGATGGATCCAAAGATTTGTGCTTGTGCAGAGCTTTACCATCACTATGTCTCCAGGCTTGAATGGGTGCGTTGGTTGATCTGTTCGGCCAGGCAAGAAAGAGAGATATCTTGGTAGTTGCTGTTTGGCTTATAAATTAACTTAGCTACATATTGATCCTGAATTTGTCGGAGATCCCTGGGCAATAAAAATAAAGGGTATTTAGCCCAGGGGGTGAGAAAAGGTCTTCCCATTAAAATTTCAAAAGATAATAGCTTATTAACTGGATTGGTGTCATTCTTGTTTGAGCTAGTACAGCTGGCAAATATTGGTCCCATTTATGAAATGTCCCTCCAGTTGCTTTCCTAAGTTTGTCTTTTAATGTCCTATTCGTCTATTCACCTTTTATAGTACTGGGTGATATGGGATGTGGAACTTCCATTCAATGTTCATACTTTTTTAAATCTCCTGCGTGAATTTTGAAGTGAATAGAGTGCTATTGTCTGAGCTTATTCTTACTGGGCATCCAAGTCTGGGGAAGATCTCCTTGCATAGTATCTTAGCTTCTGTTCTTGAATTTTCTTCCCTGACTACAAAAGCTTCTACCCATCTGCTGAATCTATCTGTAATCACTAACATTATCTGACATCCATTGGAAGCCTTTGGTATGTGTGTGATGTCAATTTGTAACTCTTGTAATGGACCCTGTGGAAGTAACAAATGTTCATGTTGTCCTGCTTTCTTTCCTTGCACATTATTTCTAGCACATGTTAAACAATGTGAAAGTATGGCTTGTGTAAGTTCCTTTAAATTCTGGGCACAAAATCGCTTGTGTATTTCTTGTGTTGTGGTTTTAATGCTCCTGTGTCCTATACCATGAATTTGAAAAACAATAAGGGGTACTGCTAAAAAAAAAAAAAAAAAAGCCCTACTATCCTTCCTTTTGACCAGATTTCAAAGGAATCTAGGGTCAATCCTTCCTTTTCCCAGAATTCAATGTCCTGTGGGGTGGCAAAGTACAGTAATTCTGTTGTTTTCAGTGGAAGCTGGGATGGCGAGCAGAAGTGTATTGGGGGTCTAGTGGCGGGTGTGGTGGACTGAGCAGCGGCTTTGGCATGAAAATCTGCTAGTCTGTTACCCCTGGCATCAAAGGAATTGGCAGAAGTGTGTGCTTGACATTTAACAATGGCTATTTGATTGGGGAGGGGTGAATTTCAGTGATACATGAGTGTGACTCTGGCACTTCATCCTCCGGCCCTTTAACACCTAAGAGGGCAATGAGTGATGTGTAATGTATTCACCATGTTCTGTACATATGGTTATATGAGGTGTGCATCTTGTTGGGGTGATGATGTTTATTCCCACAGAGGGTCCACCAGGTGTAGATGGACCTGACCAGGATCGGAGGAGAGAACAAGTCGCTCCTGTGTCTACTAAGAAGTCTGTCAGGAATTGTCCTACTTTTAATGTGTTTATTGGGTTTTCATCAGTCTGGTCAGAGATCTGTAACAAAGTGGTGTTGGAGTCCCTGTACATGGGGTTTGGACAGCTTAGGTAGCTCAAAACATCCTGCAGCATCCTTTGCTAATAACTGGGCAAAAATGTTTGGGGCATCTAAAGTGCTCCAGTTGGCAATAATCATTTTTGCAGTGTGCCCATGTTCATGAATCATTACATTAATCTGTGATTAATACTATACTCAAATCTCCTCCTAATCCTAAACCCGCTTCTTCCTTCCACACTTTCCTCAACCTTCTACCATAATCACTTATAGTTTCTCTTGGCTTTTGCTTGCATGCTAATGCAGTGGCCATGGATTCCCTATGTCCGTGTAATCTTACAAACTCAGTGTGTAACTCTTCCCATAACGTTTTATAGTGTGCTTCAGTTATAAAGGGATAATTATATACATTTGTTTGTGCAGGAATTGGGATGGATCGGGACATTTTATGTTCTCCATCCCATTTTTCAGGTGTCATGTGAAGAGGTCAGTGTAATAACCTCCTGCTCCTCCACCTAGCACACTTTTATATGTTTTTTTTTTTTTTACGTTTCCTATAGGGATATTTAGGTTCCTCTGGGTTATTCCCCTTACTTTAGGAATTTCCCATAGTTGCAGTATAAATTACATTATAACTATCAGACGGTTGTACACAGTTATTGTTAGTTCAGTTGGTAGCTGCAGTGCTCGCTGACGTCCTGTTTCCAGGACCGCTTACCCAAACCCAGCTTAGGTCACGTTACTGCTTGCCCGAGGCAACCACAACAGTGAGGATTGACCCAACATCACCTTGGCAACCAGATTAGACCACAATCTTATATACAATATTTCTTATACTTCTATATCATGCAACAAAATTCTTATACTCCATACATTAAAACAGAGGTCACGAGTGTGCACAAATTCAATTAAAGATTTCCCAAATCTTCCTAACTAAGGACCCAGTCCTTCTATGAGGGAGTCTACACTGCCACAGTGCTTAGGTTCGTTAGATATCTACAGGAACCCAGGGGAGGGCAGAGGTAGAAAAGAAAATTTCCACTTATCTGATCCTGGTCTTTTTTAAGCTAGATGTCCCACTTCTGACGCCAGACTGTTAAGGCGATTTCTTGCTGATCCCGGATCAGTTTTATCCCTCTATCATGACCTCTGTTTTCAACGCGTTGGGAGCAGTGATTAACACATACAAAACTTAAGCATATAGTTATGTCCTGTCTCAAAACTTTATTATCACATCACAGTTTATATAGTCAGACAACCAGGGGGAAAACACATAGTAGTTAGTCAGTAACATGAAATTTAATTAACAACTTTGCTGAGCAAGATGTTTGAAGGTAAGAAGCTTCAAGGTAAGGATGGAGCAAATATTGACCTACTGATAAGGAGGATATAACTAGTTTCCACACAACTCAATTATCTGCAAAATATAGCAAAAACACAAAAACAACTTAAATTCAAAACTCAGCAAAAATATATTCCTTTCACCCACTGACCATAGCGGTGGACCTATTGTAGCTCCAATTAACTCATAGACTATGAATGCCAGTGAATTAGTAGATTCTTATCTGAGACCGTTATTTATTCAATTGCCACCCTACCTCAAAGATACGATAGAGCTCTTGAAACTCACTAACAATCTTTATATACCCCCTAACACAATACTGGTTGCCATTGACATCGAGGCAATATACAGAAGCATTCTCCATAAAAAAGGGAACGAAATGGTTAGAATTTGTATAGAACGTGAATTCCCACAGTACCAATCATGAAATCCCTTTATCTTATCATTGCTCAAATTCATTCTTGTTTTTGGATAATGATAATATTTTGATAATACTTTATATCTCAAGTCCAAGGAGTGGGTATGGGCACCAAATGTGCCCTGACTTTTGCGAATATCTATCTCGCAGAGAGAAATATCATGAAGTCCCTCAATAACAAATTTAAAGAACACCTCTTACTTTGGAGACGATATATTGACGATGTACTAATACTTTGGTTTGGCTCTCCTGAAACTCTTTTAGAATTCTTCACATCACTACAAACCAATACTTTTCAACTTTTTTATTTAGATTATAGTATGAAGGAACTACCATTCCTGGACCTTCTACTACTTATCATTGAAGACAACTCTATCTCTACAACCCTCCATCGGAAAACTACCACTGGGAATACGATATTGCATGCCACCAGTAGTCTCCCACCACCCCAGAAAAGGAGTATCCCATATAGCCAATAAGTGAGACTCCTTAGGAATTGTTCTAACGATGAAGACTTCAAGATGGAAGCCAAAGCATTACAAATAAGACTTCTAGCCAGAGGTTACGCCAAGAAACTCTTGGTGAAATCTTTTCAAAGAGCATATAACAAGTCTAGGACAGAACTCCTATCAGACAAAAATATACAACAGCCTGCCTCTAAATTACAAGGCTTTCCCTTAGTGATCAATTTTCATCAAAATCATGAATTTTCATCATCTATTAGTATCAGAACATCAGCTGGGCAGATTTGTGACTGTCAAACCACAAATTATTTACAGAAAATCCCCTTCTTTGAAGGATCACTTGGCACATAGACATTTCATGATGAAACAATCAGAAGGATATAGCACCAATAGAATATTCTGATGTGGTAAATGTTCTCAAAGCGAATGGGTAAATGAAGCACTATGTTTTACACTTCCTAATGGAAAGGTCCACCGTCATAATGCATACATAGATTGTACAACTGAATATGTAATATACCTGATCACATGCGAATGTGGATCATTCTACATAGGCAAAACAAAAAGACAACTCAGGAAAAGGATATATGAGCACATCTACTCAATAACCTAACACAAGATGACAACACCATTGAGTTACCACATTGGTACAAAACATAACTATAACCCTAGGTGATCAAGTTTTATGCATTGGAGCATGTGCCCGCCAACTCACACCGTGGTGACATTGACATTAAACTAATGAGATGTGAGACCAAATAGATTTTTAAAAAAAAAAAGCCATTTTGCTGACAAAAAAAATTCTGTTCTACTCCAAAAATATACAGATATTTCAGTCTGATACCTCTTGCCATTTACCAAAAAAGCCAGTTTGTTAAAGAAAAAATTCTGTCCTACTCTAAAAAAATACAGATATTTTAGTCTAATACCTCTTGCTATTTACCAAAAAAGCCTGTATGCTGCAGAACAATTTCTGTCCTACTCAGTTCCCATTTCTTGTCCAAAATACTATCATCGTAATGCTTTGAACCTGCCAAAGATTCATTAAAAATTTTGCTATCAAGTGCTGTTTGACTATCAGCTGTCCAATGAGCCCTTGTTTTCAGTAATACACTGCCACCATTACTACCACCATCAGCACCCCCACTTTCACCAGCAGAAGCAGCCTCAGAACCAAGACAACAAATACCAATTGTGACAATATCAATGCTCTCCTCCTCAACACTTCCCTCTTGTAGCTCATTTAGATAAAAAAAAAACTATTGTGTCCCATCACCTAGCTTTTCTACCTAATCAGCATAGTTTCCTACACTCACACCAGCAACAAGGCTATCCTGACTCCAGGGTAATGTATCACGTTCACTGACTGTATCTTCCCGTTGTGACTGAGATGAAGAATGAGCCAATTTACAAGGCTGGCAAAGAGAGATCTGCCTCTTGCTCCTTTGTTTTTCTGTTGTTCCCTCACCACATCCAATGTTTGTATATAACAGGCTGGAAAAACTTTGTCAATAAAAATGGTGGTACACATTCATATTGGTTGGTTATTTTCAAGAGGCGTTCTCATTGGATGGTGATGACACCAACTTATCAATGCAAATGCTCAAATGCTGTTGTTTTATTTGACATTGTGATGTAATCTTATTGTTCACTTATAGTAGTAGTGTTAAAGAGCTTTGTACACAAAGGGTCTGATTTAATAAAGCACTTCAAAACTGCAGAAGATAGACTATCAAAGGCTAAGCTATTGAGGTGCTTAAAGGTTTTGCATTATTCAGTGGTGTTCAACCTTTTTGATATATGGGGCCTCAACTGTTGCCCCTAATAGGGATGAGCGAGCGAGATTTGTAAATTCAATCTTGAGGCGAATAGGGCCTTTCTTGCTTACCGAACATTTAAGTGAGAACGGCCTTGTAATTCGCGTCGAGGTCGAGTTCTCACCAAATAAACAAGGCAAAAAGCAAAGGGTGGGAACGGCGACTATTTCCGGAACAGCAATTATTTCCGGCAGGAATAACAAGGCTGGGAGTGAATTAATTGCTCCCAGGATGCACAGCAAGGCCCACAAGCCCAATCAGGAGAGATTTAAGCAGAGGCAAATATACAGGGAATGAGGGATTAGTCACTCTATCTTGTGTTCTGGGTGAAGGATAGAAGAAGGAAGTGACGGACAGGTTAGGAGCCTTCTTTATATCTGTATATATACAGATATTGCAGTTTTGTATGCTACCTGGTGCTATTTAGCAACCATTTGCTGCAGAAACATTTCTATCCTATTTTTAAAAAAATATGGATATTTCAGTCTGATACCTCTTGCTTTTCTCCAAAAAATAGCCAGTTTGCTACAGAAAAATTTCTGACCTACTCTAAAAAAAATAGTTATTTCAGTCTGATACATCTAATTATTTACCAAAAAAGCCAGTTTCCTGCAGAAAAATGTCTTTCCCACTCCAAAAAATTACAGATATTTCAGTCTGATGCCTTGTGCTATTTACCAAAAAGCCAGTTTACAGCAGAAAAATTTCTGTCCCACTCTAAAAAAAATACAGTTATTTTATTCTGATACCTCTTGCTATTTAACGAAAAAGCCAGTTTGCTGCACAAAAAAAATCTGTCTTACTACTAAAAATACAGATTTTTCAGTCTAATACCTGCTATTTACCAAAAAAAGACAGTTTGTTAAAGAACAAAGCCAAGAATTAAAGCCAATTTGCTGCTTTTTCTAATAAAAAGCCAGTTTTCAGCAAAATGTCTGTCCTACTCCAAAAAATACAGATATTTGAGTATGATACCTCTTGCTATTTACCATAAAAAGCCAGATTGCTGCACAAAAAAATCTGTTTTACTCTAAAAAAAATACAGATACCTCAGTCTGATACCTCTTGCTATTTACCAAAAAAACAGTTTGCTGAAGAAAATATTTCTGTTCACTCTAAAAAATACATATATTTTAGTCTGATACATCTTGCTATTTACCCCAAGAAAAGCCAGTTTGTTTCAAATTTCTGTTCTACTCTAAAAAAAATACAGATATTTCAGACTAATACCTGCTATTTACCCAAAAAAAAGACAGTTTGTTAAAGAAATATTTCTGTCCTACTCTAAAAACAATACAGATATTTCATTGTTTGATACCTGTTACTATTTACCAAAGGAAACCGTTTGGTACAGGGAAATTTCTGTGCTACTGTAGAATAAATTACCAATTTTTTGGAAATGGACAAATGTACAGTATTGTACAAAATGTCCAATATTTGTCCAATAGCTTTATTAAACAAAATAAAGTAGCTATCATTTTTACAATGATACATTTTAACAGACTATGCTGAAACCCACAAATAGAGTGGAGGCACATTGGGTTTTTCTGTGCTTAATTCTCCCCGCATATAAATGTACTAATAAAACAAACAACAAATAAACTCTATACAAGACTTTCTGAATTATTTAGGCAGACATACAACTGTATCACTATTAGAGTTGTTCTCTTCATTTAAAATGTTAATTATTTGTTATGAAACTTACCAGGAAGCTGATACATGAGAGAACTAAGTATTATATTGTTCTGTGGTTCTCAAAACAAAGAGGAGAAAGTGTGTATGTGCTAAGGTGTCTCCTAGCACCAATCTTATTTTAGGAATGACCCATTTGGAAATCATGGCCCTGATATATTGAAGGGATTTTTGGCAGCAAATTAAGGTGTATTTTTCAAAAAGTACAACACAAGTGAAATATATTTCATTAACATTACCACTGTTCAGATCATTTTGTATGTAGGTAAAGAAAATATTAATCCAGACATTAAAGTGATCTACGTCCATACACTTGGATCATAGATGAAATGACGGTTAATATCATATTAGCTGAAAATCATATTACAGATGGTATCCAGTGTTATTTAAAAATATTGTAAGGAACTTACCTGTCCTGCGAGCCCGTGGCGTCCCTGGGGATCCCAGCTGCAGAGGGAGACGCCACTGTAGCAGGCAGCATGGCTGAGGCTACTGCTCTGCTCGCAGCGTGTCTCTCTCTGCAGGCGGAGGGATCCATCCTAGCCAAACTACTGTTCGGCCAGGCGGCATCCCTTGCATCTCTATGGGCGTGATTACAGAAAGTCCTGTTCTCAGCACTCCTGTGGAGGTGCAAAGTAGGGCACGTCCAAGGAGTGCTGTGGGAAGAGGTGCGCGAGCTACCATGCGTGCCTCTTGTACCCCTCGAGGACGTGGCACTCAGCTGCCTCGCCACGGTGCGGGACATAGTTAGTTTAAATTCCCTGCAGGCAATCGTCCGCAGGGTTTTCAGTTACCCTCCTATCAAATGGCGCCAGGTGGCGCAAGGTCATTGGTCATTGTGGCAATTTAAGGAGAACCTGTCTGTGAACACAGTGTGCTTGAGTGTGTCCTTGCATTGGTTTATGTTAATCCAGTTTGTCATTCCCATAGTGACATGGTCTGAAACCAGACTCTTGCCTGAACTCTGCCTGCCCTGACCTTGCATTGTTCCTGACCTGTCTTTGCCTTACCCTCCTGTACTACGCTTATCGGACTTAACATCTGTAAATAACCCTTGTCTTGGTTTATGACGATAACAAAACTTGATAAGGATATTTGGCACATATATCACATATACACATATATCTTAAAATCAGGTTATACAGATTATGAGTTTAAAAATGTAACATTATTGTTTTACTATAAGTCATGTATTAACATATTGGCATGAATATTAACAGTTCAGAATAATCGGTGGCTTGGGGGTTTCTTGAATTTGGTATTGGTGTTAATAATATGGATATGTACATATTGTGTTAAATCTTGAATATTTGATATTTACAACTACAGACAGAAGGCTAATGTTGATTCAATACTAAAAAAATCTGATTTAAGTGTTCAGTAGCGCAAACTTCAGATCCCACACATGAATGTCAGTCAGTGGACCTTACCTAGCCCTAAAGGAGAATTCCATTAAAGTCTATAGGGAGCAAATCCTGTGGGTAAATTTGGCTATTTTTAAAGCTAGTTGGTAAACTACTGTTGAAGACTGAAAAGTCGGACACTGCCATAGGGGACAAATGCCAATATTTGGTTTAAAAAAACACCATTTGGAGGCTTTAAGGGTAGGATTGAAAATACAAGACTATCATGCGTATACTATGACAGCTCATGAGTGGCTATGGAATTCTTGTTGGTAATAATTTATTTTAATTCAGGTTTGCTTACATAAAGCTTTAGCACTCTGTTCAAATAATTACAAAGCCTATTTTGTTCAGGTACCTTTAGAAATATCAAATTCTTCTTGTTCCTTAAATGGCAATAGGCCTAGAAATGCTCATGGCTGCTTTGACTGGCAGATGAAAATGTAAAAGTAGTTTGTTGTGGCTGACCTTGGTCTCCCTTGTCCGGGTGGTAAGTGTACGGACCAGGGTCATTGAAGGTTTTGTCAACAAGGTGCATGCACCACCTCCTCGGCTAGATCTTGTTGATTGTTGACCCGAGGCAGGTGAGGACGCGGTGGCACCGAGTTGGGTACCTATGTCATGTGTGTAAATTGTTGTGTATGATTGTTATTAGAGAGAACAGAGGGGGATTATAGAACAAATATTATTAGAGCTGTAGTGCAACCAGGTTATAATATACACTTGTGGTCTGCCACTAGAGAGTGTCCTTGTTGGTATACTAAATCACAACTGCTCTATAAGGTAAATGTGTACATAGCTGGAATTGATTCAGGAGTTGTTGGACGACCCGTAGGGGAGGCTATTCCACTGTTTGACAAATTTTTGGCTTTTTACCCTGAGCTGCCAAGACCGGCACTGAGACCATATTATCCTATAATGGACTGTCCTATAAAACATCTTATAGCCTCTAGAGACTATTTTCTCTAATTTGTTAATATTGTAAAACCTTTAGTTGGTGACACCCCTAATGTGTTTATTTTTGTTTGTTTTATGAGTCCAGGACTATAGGTAATGTGCCTGGAGTTTGAATAATTGAGGCTATTTGTAAAGCACATAAGCTATTGATTAGAACTGATAGATAAAGTGAACACTAACAGCACATAATAATTGTTCTCTGTCTTGGACAGTCTCTTTTGCTAAACATGGGTCAGAATAAGACAAAAATGCCTTCCCCTAAGGTAGGAGAAACATGTAAGGATTTTGTTGCCCGGGTATGTGGAACAGATTATTATTTGATAAATCCCTGGGTGGACAATATGGCAGGATGGACTGAAAGTATGGGAAGTGTAAATCCTTTTCCACGAGATGGGACTAATGATTCATTTCATTTGGATATGGTTAAAGGTTTATGTTTGGGAGATACTGAGGCATACCCGTATTATGGGTCAGACCCTCAGTGGGATATGAAGTATATGAAATTGGGGGGTGAAAATTGGCTGAGATATGCACTCTATGCTCATCCAGACATTTTTGACTAATCTTAAACCACATTTGCAGCTTACTGTAAGGCAAATGATTTCAGAGTGGCCAAGTTTGACTAAGGACCAATTCCAAGCTAAATTAATGGAAAAAGATGCAGCGGGATGTTTGGAAATAGTGAGGCCTAAAGAAGCTCATTATCAGACTCAGGATAGCAACTGTCCCTCAAATCAGCCCGGTGGGGGGGTTGTAGCAGGACATGGAAGAAGTAGGGGAAAAGGTAGGGGTAACTCTTTTGGAAGAAAGGGTAATAATAGAAAACGCCCCGCAGGTTGTTTTAATTGTGGAAAGACAGACCACTGGGTTAGTCAATGCCCCTACCCACCTAGGCAGAACACCCCACATGATACCCAGGTCCAAGACACTCAACCATATCCACAACACTCACAGACCTCAGATCTTCCACCACCTCCACCACCACCTCAGAGTAACCCTCGCTTCCCCATAGCCTGGGGACAGCAGACACCACACTGAAGGTGCCCGGAGGACAGTATCCCAGCATTTGCTTTAGTTACCAACCACTATAAGGAGTCGCCATTAATTATGTTAAATGTAGAAGGGCGACCTCTTCCTTTTCTTGTGGACTCTGGTGCTACTAGTAGTACTATATGTGAAGATTATTATAGTGGTCCAAGAGAGAATGCTGAGCCCTCTGTGGGAATTAATGGGATACTTACAAGATCTTACAGAACCCCTCTTCTCTCAGTTCAACATCCATATAGTCACCAGTCAATGTTTACACACTGTTTCAGGATTATCCCAAATTGTCCCGTGAATCTGCTAGGAAGAGATTTATTTGTTTTACTGAGATT
>NC_092858.1:175126165-175135261 GCF_032062135.1 Pyxicephalus adspersus
TCTCCAACATCAAACAAAGACAAAGAGGGTGAAGCAGGTGTAAAATCCCTGAAGAGTGCCCTATTACAGGCTGAAGATGTTGAACTCACAGGATTGCCTATTGACACTCTGTAACTTGTGTGTGTTCCTGCCTGTATGGCTTACAACTACATGTATCTATCACCCTGAAGAGATACCTTTTCTGTGCGGCACACAGAGGAACAGGTCAAGAGTAAAAAGGACAATTGAGGGTGAAGTATCAGTCCATTTGGAGGACAATAGTGTTGTGAAATTAATGAGAGCTCTAAATGTTAGTTCTGTTGTGTTTGCAGAACCCTCTTAACCCAAGACATATTACACACACGTTTGATAGCAGTAGCCACTCCTCAGAGCATAATAGCACAGTTGTGGTATAGCAGACAACAGTATCCTGAATTCACATTACCCTCCCCCATATACTACTATTGTGGGGAATGTCATATCCGGAAGCCAAAGGATAAGATTATGGTAAGCACTGTTAATGTCACAGCAGCATATAACAGTTTTCGTTTTGGTCGGACGTGCCTCAATCTTCATTGGATGAATGGCTCTCCAGGTAATAATGTTGGATATGCTAATGTCAAAGCATACTTTCAATACACATATAATAGTACTGGAAAGTATAATGGTGTAGGGATAAAGGTACCACTACGTGATGTTACTAATAATATTAGTTGTAATGCCACCCATCCGGTGCCTGGTGTAAATGAGGATATTGGACTACCTACTGGGTGGTTCCTATCCTGTGGTAATGTTACTTTCAATAATATCCCTGGTAATGTTACTGGAGGTCCTTGTGCCTTTTCTAGACTTACAGTAGCACTCCCAAGAGAGAGACCTACAAGGGATAATCGGAGAGGGAAAAGATCAATTGCCAAACAATTGTCTCCTGATTGTACCTCTGGGTTGCCTCTATTAAGTTCTTCTGAGTATATTAGCCTGGGAGCATCTATTGTAGGAGTCCCAGGTTTGGCTATATATAATACTCGTACTATAAATTCTATTGCATGTGATTTAGCTAAATCTCTGAATCATACCTCCACTGCTCTAGCTGATATACTGTTAGATTTGCAAGGTCTGAGAGGAGCAGTGTCAGAGAATAGATTTGCTATAGATTATCTATTGCTTAAACATAATCTAGGATGCCAGAGGTTTAAAGGTATGTGTTGTTTCAACCTATCAGATCATTCAAAGTCCATAGAGGAAGAAATACAGGCATTCATTGATTGCCAAGCTCACAAGCAGGGTCAGGCACTCTTAGAAATGATCAGATGTTGTGTTGTTGCTTCACTTAATGCTGATAAATATTGGAGTGTATGCAATATTGAGGTGTTTACATAAAACAAATAGTACTAGTATATCAAACTTCCAGGGACAAATACATTTTGTGCCAAACATATTTTCTTGCTTTTCCATCCCTTCAGGGTGCTTCTGCAGATTTGAATGGCATGTTAGACGTTGGCCCACTATATATATTTACTTACTCCTCTCAGCTTGGTAGTGGAAGCACATAAAGGGGGATTCCTGCTTTAACCAGAAGCAATATCCTCCATGAATGTTACTTGTAGCCAAGCCCATGATATCAGAAATCATAGGAAGAAATAGGCAATCTTTGCAATGCGAAGCAATATGGTCCAAAAAGCCCTCTTTGCCTATTTCTTCCTATAATTTCTCATTTTTATGTATATGTACACACATATATGTAGATAGATTAGTGCACATGAAGCAAAAGAAACAATATACACATAAAAAGAAAAACTTACTGCAATGAGGATCCTTCTCTGGAAAATTGACCGGTGCATTTTTCAACTGATAGAACAGTTCACGCACACATAGCGGTTACGCCTTGGCGGACAACAACGCGCAGCACACTCCTGAGGTTTGGCGCACAACTATGTGCATCAAACGACTGAGTATTAATATGCCAATTGTGCTGTTTTTAGCCTTTCAAACAATTCAGAGAACGAAACTGCTTAAAACAAGCATAATACAGGAGATCACATAACAAACAACCCCCCCAAAAAACAAACTCAAAATAAACTCATTAGCTAAAATGTCACATTAAAATATAGAGACAACATAGACACTACTAAATTTACATGACAAAATTCAAAAAACACACACATGTAAACCCTCACTTCCATGTAAAGCCAAATTAGTTCAAAAATGGCCCAACAAATTTTGCATTCCAGAAATACTTACCAAACCAATATGCTATTTTGACCTATAAAGGGTGGAAAACTCAATTAGAAAATATTTATGCAGGACAAACATTTAAGGTGGTGATAAAGACAGAATATTGAAATGAAACAATATGGCCACAAACACAATAACATTGCATTAACATTGACTTATTAATTGCAAAATAGACATTAAAACATTTAAATTTTAAAAACAAAAACAGATATTGTGCTAAATGGTAAGCAAAGTATGAAATGCAGCAACATAGATTATTAGAACATAGCAACCCACTGCGTCATGAAAACAAGGGGCAGACTTTGCAGGATTTCCAGCTGAATAAGAAAAAAAAGGAGGATAAACTGGAATATTTCTAGTATAGAGAGGAGAAAATAAGGAATGATATTCCTGCAATGTAACCAACTCTGTCCTATCATCATCATCTCCGCTCTCTGCAGTTCTTCTCTCCCCTTACAACGGTGAGCTACACAAAGCAAATCTATATACCTAATATCTCTCTCATCTCTAAATGATAAATTACTAAAACGTCATCATTACATATCTGTATGCCAGGCTGATCATACCAGGAACATAGGAGGCCTCTAATTCATGACCCCGATTATAGGGGATGTGCTGTGTTTGTAGGTAGATTTTGCTATGCTTCGGACTACAAACACCATTTTAAAAATATATCTTTCAAACTGATTGCTTTGGGTAAATTTTCAAAAATCAGTTTGTTTCATTTTGTGCTTCCAGAAATCATCCAGCAATCTATAGTAATTGCTGAAACTACTTCCTGAGGGAGCTGATTCTACATTTTCACAGACCTTACAGTTGAAAGTACCAAAAAGGGATAATAAACAGTGGTTGTGGTCATGTGGGTGGGGCAGGGGTAGGTTGCAGCTAAACCATAAATGATACCATAGACTATAGTTAAAACACTATAGCCTGCAGTCCATATAGGGGACTACAATACAGCTAACAGTATGCACAAAATATAAAACTGCTGCATCTTTAATGTAAACCCTCAATCAGCTTGTGTTCTATTGCTGGTTATTATAATAAATTGGACCAACAGAGGCCATCTGATCATTGTAACCCACAACTTCATATTAGCGAAAAAAAATCCCTTTTTCTGCTTGGGGTCCTGCTTGGGGTTACTAAAGCAAACTAATTTAATATATTTCTTTTCCTTTATTGCGTACATTTATTTCGTCCCTCCAGGGTTGAGAGCTTCTCCTCCAGCATCATTGTCATCCACACTGAACTCCCTGAATCCCTGGATGGATACATCATCCATTGTGGGCTCCATTACACAAGGAATACCAAGCTGAAGGAGGAAGTTAGGGGTGCTGGGATAAGAATTGTCAATTCACTGAAAAATAACTCTCTATGGTAGTGGTCGCCAACCTTTCTGACCTCAAGGACCACTAAATTCATCATTTTAAATCTTGCGGACCATTAATATGAATTGTTTTAAAAAGATAAATATATTTGTAAGGTAATGATCTTCCTAATGGTGCTGACAAGGACTGTGGCGGCTCTGATTCATTGATCAGCTTGGAGTTAGGTGAGGTATTACTATAACTATCATTAATTGTGTGATCTTTGGTATAAGTAAAGAAATGCAAAATATTTGTTAGCTTTATCTCACTCATTATGGGTTTATTTCATTGGAATCTAAGACCAAGCAAGAAATGATAGTTATAAGTCAAATTATTTGATGCCATTAACCTCCCTTGTGGTTCATTTCTTTCCGGTATTATATGTCTAAAAGCGGTACATTGTTTTTCATGAAAATTTATTTTACAGTATAACAGTATGAGTATAAAAAGTTTGCAACACAAAATCATGTAAAAACAATAAATTGAATAAATTAAATAATCTATATATTTAAAAAAAAATTTAAATTTTTTTTCACAAATACATATTATACCCATACTATTATATATACTGTAAAATAAATGTTCTTGAAAACAATGTACTGATTTTACACTTATAAATCCAATGTATTGCATTCAATACAGGTATTTTGTATTGAATGCAATACAAATGGATTTTGAATTTCCCTCCCCCGCCCCACCGGCAACGTACACACGCACCGATGTCACCGGGAACTCCCCTGTGACTCATCGGGTGCAGAAGCCGGCCGGAGGAAGAAGACGGAGATCACGGCGATTCACTAACCTTCCCATAGGTTTATCTACCCCGAGTGTGACTCAGGGTTACCTCTTTCAGCAACTTTTTTCCACCCCGAGTCACACTCGGGGGTACCGCTAGGGAGGTTAAATATAACAGTTAAAGAAAATACACAGCTAAGGTCAGACTTACCAAAAAGAGCATCTGAGAAATAAACAAATAAATAAAACAATTGGATGTGGATCGGTATTCACGGAGCGCGGTGACTGTTGTAATGGTGGAAACAATACTGATGGTTCGGCAACGGTTGCCTTATACAACTTAATACTACACCGGTCACGCTGCGCCTCCCTTTTTTTTATGTCTTCAGTTTGTGAATTTAGTGCAATATAAAGGCTAAAATTGTCATTTAGAATACTATTTTTGTTTTATTATAACCAGTATTGGTCCATGGACCTCTGGCTGGCGACTGCTGCTCTATGGTGTATTAGCGCCATCTAGTGTTAATGAAATTTAATTTGGATGTTGTTACCTAAGGTGAAATAACAAATGAGTCCCAATCACAATAATTTATTCCATCTTATCCAATACTACAAACCAAGCCATTTGAGAAGCAGGGATTTTAAGAGACATTTTTAAAAATAATTACACAGTCATTTTTTATTTGTCCAAATTTTTCTGGGGACTTCCAAAATTTTTCTCACAAACCACTATTGGTCTATGTAAATTCTAATCAAAAAGAAAATGTAAAGTAATTATTTAGAATAAGGGTCAGTAATATAGATGTAATATTGCATCAATAAAATTTATTGCATTATTGACTCAAAAACATACCTAATACTACTTGCATCTATTAGGAAAATTAGGGGGATCCTGTTGAAGCCATGTTCACAAAACCTAACATCCAGAGAAGATATGTATATATTCACGATCATATAGGTGTCCAACCCCCAGATAAACTCTAGAAAAAAGAGGGTATGATATATAAATGAAAAGGCATGGTCTGATTCTAAATGGAAATAAACAGAAAACAAATAAGTACCCCATAATGGTTACTCTATAAAGTACTCATGATTGATTACAAGCCATGGAAAGGACAATTAACAACATTAAACAACATTAAAGGTTGGTAAACACAGTGACATGGAGCTGAATATTTATATATCAAATAAGCTATAAAGGAGGAAAGGTATTATAGAATAATTACCTTAAAACTAATGTTTATCCAAGAATAGATGAGCTAAATGTTAGTTCACTCTATAAAACTTGAGAAATAGTTCTGCCTTTAGGTGTTTTCACTGAGGAGATCTATGAACTGAATCAAGACCTCAAGTAAGAAAAACATACTGGTAACTTGTTTTAATCAAAAAAACTACAAAGTTGAAACTTACTTGTAAAACAAGGAACATGTGCAGAGCAGCCTGACTGCAGCAAATCCAAACAAGAAGTGTTTGCTGCAGGTTCAGGTGCTCCATTTATTTACACAGCTAGCACAGCTGAAAGGAATCCCATTATTCACGCTTGTGCAGTTTGTATGGTTGCCTAAAATAAATAGTGAATAGAATCTATTTTAGATCCCACGAGATCTCACTCAGGGATATATAAACTATATTCTGTATTAGATCATGTGTAACGCAGTTTATGGGTCAGGATCTCATCAGCAGCCAAATCCTGCAGGATCCCACCTCCCATTGGACAAACAACAAACTTAGATGTCTGGGAAAATAGTCCATCTGTGATCTACATTAGAGAATATGCTGGATGTCAGGGGTGAACATCATTATTATAGCAAGTGGATGGTAATCTCAATATAATGTCCGGAATTAATTTTATTGGGAGCTTAGAAGAATAAATATTAAGTACATTTTTAAAGAGACATATACCAACTGAAATCAGGTGTTTATTTAGTGCTGCTTATTTCCACCCATCTCCCCCAACATGTGAGAAAGGAGAAAAAAAATCTTCCTTATCATATAATTGGGTCCTGGGACAGGGAACAAAGATGTCCCGTGTCCAAACGGGGGATGGGCATGCAGTGAATGCCATATTAGCTGGTATCACTGCATAGTAGCATCCCCTAAGGTAGGGGCACCTCCCATCCCCCATAGGTGCATGGAACAATATTTCGGGTAAATAATAGATTCGCTTGGGATATTCTGTTATAAACAAACTTCAACTACAAGCACTTATAGTGAGTTTTGATTGCTGATTAAGTGGAAACCAGATTCTATTACATAGTAAAAACATAATAGTTCAGAAGTGATTACATTTAATTTAAAACAAATAGTTAAAAATATAGCAGATAATAATATAATTTTTTTTCATCAAGCAAACAGAACAGGATTCAAAAGTGATATTTTAGGCTGTGAATGAAAAAAATATAATAAACAGGGTTTTTAATGCACTCAAAAAAAAAAAAAAAAATATTATTTCTATTGATATTAATAATAAACAAAAAAAATAAAGCTAGGGGTCCCTCACCTGGCTACGGAGATAGGTGTCTCCAATACTGCCAGGTCCTGGACAAAAGAAAAACCTTCTGGTGTCCAAACGAGGGACGGGATTACCACCTTCATCGTGAACTGGTGTAGCCGCAATAATGGGCGCCCGTAAAAAAAGTACGGACGCCCTCCCATCTCTTGTAGGGACCACAAGCTGGAGAAAGGGGAAATGTAAATGTGTGATAGGACAGTGCAAAATTAATAATCAATGGAAGCCAATTCCCTAAAACATGTCAAAGAAGTATATTAAATAGAAACAAACAAAGTTCTCCCCACAAAATAAATCAATATTGACAGATATAACAGAAACTACAAAATTGGTCTACATACTTATTCCTTGGTCAAAGACATACAACTTATTAGCATAGTTTATTGAAACATAGGATATCTACTGATCACAGGACGTTACAAGTACATGAATCAAAATACAACATCATTACATACCCAGAATAAAGATAGTAAAAGCTGATATTGACATTTGGTCTTATTATCAATGATAAAGAATGTATGAATATACAAAATATACAAAACTAAAGAAACAGCTTGAAAGACAGTACATGATTAGGACCTGGGGATACCTGGGCGTTTAGGTTAAAAATCCATTTAGTCTCTGCTTTAGGAAGGGCTGCATCTATATTGCCGCCTCGTGGATTAGGGAATGCTGGGAAAGATATAACCTTGTTATTAAATCTATGTGCTCTGCCTATGTGGTAAATAACTGGGGTAGGTTATTTCCCAGTAATATAATTTATTATGCCTAAAGAGTATTGATTTACTCTCCAATAACTCTGAATGTTTGAATAAGTGATTTGCTCTTTGGTTCATCATATTTAGAAGATGAACAATTCTCTTCAATTTTGGTCATAAAATCCTCCCACTCGGGGCCCAAAATATCTATAATGAAGTTTTAATCAAGCAGAGATTAGTCTATCCCTTGTGAATGAAGATTAGGGTGTTTCTTTTCAAAAACTGGAAAGGGCACCCTCACCTTAACAAAATGCTTAAAGAGATTACCATAAGGTAAGACTGATATCAAATCTGGTAAAACCAGAATGTGCCTGACATCTAACTACACTAGTATAAAGAAGAAAGAAATGAAAGGAGAAAGGCTTTTTTGATGTCCAGATATAATTATAAAGCTTTCAGATAAGGGTGGAAATGTGGTAGTTATGGATCGCTTACCATATTAAAAAATGTGTCACCAAATTTTGAATTATACAACATGGTATCAAAAGATCCCTCTTTCTAGTATTAACGAGTTCAAAATCAATTTATTGATCTGGTACAAAAGGCCTAAGACGATGCTATTATGGAAAAGAAAAAAGAAAGTTCCTTATAATGTAGAGTCCAATACACCTACAATTTACACTATTCCAGAAATTCACAAAACACAAAAAATCCATCTGGGGGATCGATAGTTTCTATGGGTGGGTTTGTTTGGGCATCTTTGTTGATTAAAATTTGAGACCATTTGTAACTCGCCTTCCCTCTTAGCTGAGAAACACGAAGTACCTTTTGTGTAAGTTAGAAAATATAGTTTACCGGATAATATCTGGCTAGTAGCCATAGATATAGATATAGATATCATAACAGCAAAAGAATTGGTACAAGTATAATGAATTTATCCTGAAACTACTGAACTCCATTCTTCTAAGACACAACATATTTGTTTTCCAAAATAAACTATGCCTACAACAATAGGGAGTGGCTAAGAGAACTTTCTGTGTGCTTACATTTGCTATTTTATATTTAGGTGAGTGGGAAAGAGGACTGATCTCTAAAGAAAGAATTTTAAAATATATGTCCTTATGTGGAACAGATACTTGCTGATGTATTCTTGATTTGGACAGGTTCTCTTGAAAAACAAAATTAAAATTACATTTTTTAATTTATGTTTTACAATGACATGCGATTTGGAGAAAATAGCATTTTTAGATGTGGAAATATCCACAACAAAAAATGGAAGATTAAATACTACTTTATACAGAAACAAATAGAATATATGAACATGTATATCTAATAGACAAAGGATGAATACCCAATCCAGTCAGCAGACATGGCCTGGAGCATAATTTTGATACATCATTTATTTCTTTTCTTTTTATGCGCTAGACCAGGAGAGCCCATTCTACAGCTCCCGGGCCACACCTGGCCCACAAAGCTTCAAAATCTGGCCCTCTCCTCATCTCTGCTCATTACCTTGCAGGGTACAGGGAGCAGGCACAACAATACCCGTGCCCGTCCCCCGCAAGGCAACAAG
>NC_092858.1:175137513-175139147 GCF_032062135.1 Pyxicephalus adspersus
AGCTCCGATTATGTTCTTAAGCACAGGATCGCATGCTAAGTCCAAGGCTTTCTCTGCTGCCAGCCACAGGGGGTGGGGAGGAAGGCAGTGAGGTTTATATTGATCACACACACACATATATAACATACACGTTTTTTGTACATCTTTATTATTTTTGTTTTTAGAAAAATACCAACTCCCCAAAATCTTAAAAAAGCAGCATTATTAACTGTGAAACGGGTTGAGTGGGAGCACACTCCTGTAGATTTGGTGTTTTAATTTGTACTTTTGTATTTGTACTTTTTCATTTTCAGTATTTAACTGCATGGTAATGTGTTTTTCTTTTTGTATGTATGTAAACCTTTTTAATAAATACAAAACAACTAATTATTTTTAAAGATGTCCCTTAAAATCCCTGCTTCTCAAATAGCTAGGTTTGTAGTATTGGATAAGATGCCATCTAGTGCCAGCCAGCGGAATTACAGCTCAATAAAGTGCATTAACAATGTGTCTTGGACTTTTACACAGCGTACCCGGACAGTGTGACTATTCCCAATAGTTGATACTGTTCTGGTAAAAATGGAACAGTTGGTAGCTGTTGATGTAATATGTGTGAGTGAGTGGCAAATGATTTGCATACCTCCCAACATTTAAAAGTGGCCAAAAGGGACAAAGACAGAGGTGACGGTGCTCTACACACTTCACCGCAAATGGTGGTATGGTCCAGTGGGTGGAGCAAAGTTTAAATACTTCCCTGACTAATATGTCTGAGATGATGTGAATATTTTGCGAAATGGATGGGATTTATTAAGCTGCGGCAATTTTCCTGCCAATACCCTAATGTGTTCTGTCCGACATATAAAGTGCTTTCTTTTTAAAAAAAACTGGGTTTTGTTTGCTACTTTAAATACTTAAAAAAAACTTTGTTATGCTGTTTCTGCTACTTTTGAAATCAAGAGCAGAACATCTCCAAAAAACCTTGTTTTGTTGTTCACTGTGTGACCATTCAGGGAACAGCAATTACAATCACCTACAGTTATACTCCAAGTACATTTTGACATCATCTAGTGGCAGCTGACTGAATTACACCGGAGTGTTATCAACATCCCTAAAAATGCAAGAGCTCTCCTGGACATGGGACTGACAGCTGGGTATCTGGACTTTACCGGGGAAAGCCCTTGATCCATCCACACCTGGCTCCCTTTCGGTCCTACGCTGTCCAGGATTCTTCTTTCATCCTGAAGAACCACGGGGTGCGACCATCTTCTTCAATCGTCTTCTGGCTTCAGTATATGTCATCTGATCTCCAACTGTGCAGGCTCGAGAATGGGTGACATAAAAAAATGAAAGTGAGTCAATACACTTACAAACTTGGACTTTTTAGGTGGCATAAAAAGATGTATTTCTATTATTAAACATTTTTAGTAAGCATTTCATTAAATCATTAAAACAAAACAATCAAAGCAAAAAGTGACCAAAAAAATCAAGCACATACAAAACAAATGAAATATAAAGCTGGGCAGCCCAGGTTTTTTTTGGGGGGGGTAATAACAACAGAAGCAATAATAAATCATATGGATCTTCTGTAGTTTTTTTTGTAGATGGTCAGGGGGGGCTTGTTAGTCAACGCATTTCACAGTGATATTTTGTTGCTT
>NC_092858.1:175142839-175146774 GCF_032062135.1 Pyxicephalus adspersus
CAACCAAGTGCTGGGAGATGCAACCAGTCTCCCAAGGCTGAGTGTGGGCTGTTATAGGTGAAGACTGCGATGTTAGATTGGGGGACTGGTATCTGGTCAGGACTGGTGCTGGCCAGAGCCTTACACAGCAGTTCCCCTTTCGATATACTTCCACCAACTTTAAGTTTGGGTGCGTCGGTTGATCTGTAGGGAGTGGAAAAGAGAGAGAGATATCTCCGTAGTTGCTGTTGAATTTCCAATTACCTTAGCTACATATTGATCCTGAATTTGTTGTACGTCCCCCGGTAGTAAGATAAGGGGTTCTTTGGCCCAAGGGGTGGGCAATGGACATACCATTAAAATTTCAAAGTGTGATAGCTTATTAACTGTATTGAGTGTCATTCCTGTTTCTGCTAGCATGGCTGGTAGGCATTGGTCCCATTTATTTAATGTCCCTCCACTTTCTTTTAATGTCCTATTCATCCTTTCTACTACTCCAGCACTCTGGGGGTGATATGGGATGTGGAACTTCCATTCTATGTTCATCATTTTTGAAATCTAATGTGTGACTTTAGAAGTGAATGGAGTGCCGTTGCCTGAGCTTATTCTTACTGGGCATCCAAGTCTGGTGATGATCTCCTTGCATAGTATCTTAGCTTCTGTTCTTGAATTTTCTTCCCTGACTACAAAAGCTTCTACCCATCTGCTGAATCTATCTGTAATCACTAACATTATCTGACATTCATTGGAAGCCTTTGGTATGTGTGAAGTCAATTTGTAACTCTTGTAATGGACCCTGTGGAGGTAACAAATGTTCATGTTGTCCTGCTTTCTTTCCTTGCACATTATTTCTATCACATTTTAAACAACGGGAAGGTATGGCTTGTATGTTTTCCTTTAAATTCTGGGCACAAAATTCCTTGTGTATTTCTTGTGTTGTGGTCTTAATGCTTTTGTGTCCTATACCATGGATTTGAAAAACAATGAGGGGTACTGCTATTTGGGGCAGCCCTAAAATCCTTCCTTTTGACCAGATTCCAAATTAATCTAGGGGCAATCCTTCCTTTTCCCAGAATTTAATGTCCTGTGAAGTGGCCAAGGACAGTAATTGTGTTAGAAGTGTGTTGGTTTTAGTGGAAGCTGGGATGGTAAGCAGAAGTGTATTGGGGGCTAGTAGTGGGTATGGTAGTCTGAGCAGCGACTTTGGCATGAAAATCTGCTAGTCTGTTGACCCTGGCATCAAAAGAATTGGAAGAAGTGTGTGATTGACATTTGACAATGGCTATTTGATTGGGGAGGTGAATGGCTTGTAAAAGTTTTGAAATTATTGCGAAGTGCTGAATGGGTTTTCCATCAGCTGTGGTAAAACCTCTTCGCTGCCAAATGGCTCCAAAATCATGTACGACTCCAAACGCATAGCGAGCGTCAGTGAATATGTTTACAGATATTCCTTCCATAATTTCACAGGCTCTGGTGAGTGCTATCAATTCTGCTGCTTGGGAAGAGTTAACAGAGAGTGGGGCGGCTTCAAGGACTGTGTCAGGGAGCTGTACCACGGCATATCCAGCTAAATAAGTTTTGTCAGAGGGTCGCCAACAAGACCCATCTACAAAAAGATTTTCTGCTAGAGGAATGAGTGTTGTGCATAAGTCTGAATGTGGTGTTGAGGTGTTATGTATTTCAGTGATACATGAGTGTGACTCTGGCACTCCATCCTCCGGCCCTTTAAGACCCAAGAGGGCATTAATCACAGCGACAGGACCGCTGTTAGCAGAAGCATATTTTACACTTAATCCTGCAGTGGATGTTAGGACAACTTCATAACCAGACAACCTTTGTGCTGTTATGTGTTGAGTGGTACAGCATGGGATGTGTAAAGTATGGTTTCCTGACCCAAAGTTAGAAGTTGGACACTTTCTACAGCCATTGCGCATGCTGCCATCACACGCAGACAGGCTGGCATGCCTTGTACAGTAACAGGCAGTGTCTTAGAGACATATGCCACAGGCCTCAGTCTCCCCCCCATGCATCTGAGCAAGCACAGCAGCCATGGATTTACAATTCTCTCTTGCATACAATACAAATGGTACATTAAAACTCAGCATTCCCAATGCAGGGGCAGAGGTCAGGGATTCTTTTAACACCACATATGCTTTAGTCATTTTATCAGACCATTGAATGTTGTTAGGGGCATTGCGGGTGGTACAGGGATGGAGCTGTGAGTCCCAATACGAACAGTCCGGAATCCAGTGTCTGCAAAAATCGATCATGCCAAGAAAGCTGAGTAGTAGGCAAGGCAGACTGGTAATGGCATGTACACAGCTGGGGGTAGCAGCTGGGATCCTGGGGGGTAAAAACATTTCTAGGAATGTGACCTGTTGCAGACAGAACTACATTTTTTCTGCCACACCCTCTGTCCTTCCTTTCCCAAAAAACACTACAATGAAACAGTATCCTTCTGACATGCCTCCTGCGATGGGCTACACAACAATAGATCAACACATACTGTACTGTAATAAAGTGGAACCATGCTGCGCCTGCCAGTTGGCAAGGACCTGCTGGAGGACAATTGAGAAAATTGCAGGAGAGTCAACAAAACCCTGGGGCAAGCGGCACCAGGAGTACTGCTGTCCCATGAAAAAGAAAGCCATAAGGGGCTGAGTGCCTGAGAGCCTGAGGGCCTGAGAGAGCAGGTTTTCTTAAGTATGCCTTGCTGGCAGAAAGATTGAATCATGGGTGCTAAGGAATCTTTCTTGTCTTTAGTTAAAGGATACTGCTTTTGGTATATTGGATTTTGGTATTGGTATATTGTAGTCAAGGAATCCAACGTCATGTGGCCTGGTGGACCATGTGCTGTCAGGAACTGGACAATCCAATAAGGGCAGTTGCAAGGTTGTATTGAGATTATTCCCTCCCTTTGGGTCAACAACCAGTGACATTCCCAGAGATCCTATCAGGTCTCTTCCTAACAGGTTAACTGGACAACTAGGTAATACCTTCAATGAGTGATGTGTAATGTATTCTCCATGTACTGTACTTATGGTGATATGAGGTGTGCGTCTTACAGGGGTGATGATTTGGTTTATTCCCACAGAGGGCCCACCAGGTGTAGATGGAACTGACCAGGATCAGAGGACAGAACAAGTCGCTCCTGTGTCTACTAAGGAGTCTGTCAGGAACTGTCCTTTTTCTAATGTGATTATTGGGTTTTCTAATGTGATTATTGGGTTTTCATCAGCCTGGACAGAGATTTGTAACATAGTGGCGGTGGAGTCTTCCACTGGGCATCCCTATGCTTGATGTGGTTTGCCTCCCCATTGTATGGGGTACTTTGGGGCTGGGTGGTTGTAATTGTGAGCTGAATGTGGCTGCATTGGTGTGCTATGTGTTTGCTGTTGTGTTGACTGCTGTTGGTGTGTAGGGCAGTCCCTGACCCAATGACCTTCCTGTCCACAGGCAAAACATGCTTGATTCTTTCTAACATTTCCATATCCTCTATTGTCATTCCTGTCCTGTCTACCTCCTCTGCTTCTACCTTTTCCTCTGTACCCTCCAGGTTTCCCCGAATAATGAAATCCCTGCACATGGGGTTCTGACGGTTTAGGTAGCTCAAAGCAACCTGCCGCGTCTTTAGTTAACAATTGTCCCATTATATCCTGCGAGGGTAATATGCTCCAACCATCAATAATCATTTTGGCAGTTTTAGCATGTTCAGGGATTAATCCATTAATCAGTGACTGTGCAAAAACAAAATTCAAATCTCCTTCTAATCCTAGACCTGCCTCTTCCTTCCACACTTTCCTAAGCCTTTCGAGCATATTCACTTACTGTTTTTCCTGCTTTCTGTTTGCACGGTAATGCTGTGGCCATTGATTTTCTATCTCCATGTATCCTGACAAATTCATTATGCACTTGGTCCCACATAAGTTTTTAGGGTTAAGTACACATTAGCGGAT
>NC_092858.1:175147079-175153997 GCF_032062135.1 Pyxicephalus adspersus
GCAAGCCTTCATGTATTGACGGTCCCACTCGGGAACTCGTGGATTTAATATATATCCCCATCTGTCTCGATTACTGAGACACATTCCTAAGATACAACTAATATGGAATTTAGAAAATGATCCTTCCAATGGGAAGGGGTCAGGGCATTTCAAGTTTTCAGTGCCATTTTTCAAATGTAATGTAAAAAGGTCAGTGTAATAGTCTCCTGCTCTGCGATTAACAAAATTAGCAGGAGTTTCCCCTGGAATATTATAAGGAATATCTTCATCACTGGGTGACATGGCTGTGAGTTTTAGTTTGTCTGATTTTAATGCTTTTCTTTACATATTTTTTATGTGGATCTTGGAGCTGTTTCTCCTTTGTGGAATTCCCCTTACCTTGGGAATTCCCCATAGTATAAATTACAGTATAGATATCAAACGGTTGTACACAGTTATTGTTGGTTCAGCAGGTAGCTGCAGTGCTCGCTAACGTCCTGTTCCCAGGACTGCGTACCAAAACGCAGCTTAGGTCACCTTACTGCTTGCCCGAGGCAAGCACAGCAGTGAGGATTGGCCCAACCTCACCTTGGTAATCAGATTAGTACACAAACTTATCTTATATAGTGTATAATACAATATCTCTTACACTTCTAAATTATTGACATCAAAATCTTATACTCTATACATTGAGCAGAAGCCATCAGTGTGCACAACTTGAATAAAAGATTCCCCAAATCTTCCTAACCAAGGACTCAGTCCTTCTATGAGGGAGTGTACACTACCACAGTGATTAGGTTCGTAAGATATCTACAGGGACACAGGGGAGGGCAGAGGTAGAAAAGAAAATTTTTACTTACCCGATCCTGGTCTTTTTAAGGTAGATGGATATCCCACTTCTGACACCAAACTGTTAAGGTGATCTCCTATTGATCCCAGATCAATTGTCCCTCTTTCTCTGACTTTTGTTTACAGCGCTGGAAGAGTGTAACACAACTTAATGTGTGGTTAGATCACTCTCAAAACTTTATTGTTTGCACAGTTTATATAACAGTTCGAAGACATGATCAGTGCATGATCGCATGACTACAGACATGACATATGTCCTTGTGGTTCTCTAGAACAAGACATTTTTGTTGCAGATATATGGCCGTAGGAAGGAAAGGAAGAATTTCAAGGTACAAAGGGGGGAAGCGGATGTTATTTTACTGATAAGAAGAGTACAACTAGTTTCAACATAATTCAATCATCTACAAAACATAACAAAAGTACAAAAATAATTAATTACAAGACTCAGCAAAATTCCTCAGCTGCTTTCACGTGGTAATGACCAAGTACTCTATCCTCCTGGTTTACTGCAGTAATATGAATGTTATAGCTGGGTTCTCCTAACATCCAGCAGGTCAATGGCCCCTGCCCCTTGTACACCTGCAGCATGAGAGCTGTGTCAGTGTCCCTGCTGCTGTTATTATCTCCAATGTATAAACCTGAAATTATAGATTTATATAAGTTTAAAGTTTAGTTTATTATTAGCTCTCAGAGTCCCCTGTGTACCCTAAAAATTTCAGGTTTATAAAACAATAGATGAGATATTGCCCCTGATTCATCAATAAAATCCGCGATTGCTGGTGAATGTACGTGCGACCAGCGAGCGCGGTTTACCGCGGTCCGGAGTTGAGTGCGCTCGTACACACGCCTCCTCACTGCGCACAGCCGGATACCTGCCTTCATAATAATGTGCAATAGGGGGCACAAATCTGCCAATTAAGGCCATTAGATTACAGCTGTGCAAATAAGGAGGATCTGTTGATGTCAATCATGATATCTACAGTTATTTAGAAGCTTTATTGCTTCTTCCTTTTTTGATTGCTTTGAAACACTGCAAACTAATTAAAAATCAAGCTGTATATATACTAGTAAAAACTTCATAATACGTCATCTCACAATAGTATGAATTGTAAAAAATTCTCACCGAGTCACCATGCTACCTGAGTCAAACAGGGCTTTGGCCCTGTATTCAAAATTGTCTGGGCCTGTCCCGAGACTAGCAGTACACACTCCTTGATTGTAGAAGGACTTCCTCCATGATCCTCCCCTCTGCTTAGGTTTCTCCTGCAGGGAACATTGGGCCCTAATGTGGTCGTAGGCAGAACACTACCAGCAGTGTACAGGGTCTCCTCTTCGAGGTGTGACATCTCAAGGCTGGAACTTATACTGGAAAGACGGTAAACCATAAGTAAGTTACCCAGCTGATGTTTATATATTGCCCTGCCAAGTGAACATTTCCCTTATTAACTGACATGGATAATGATTGGGACAGGGAAGCCTCCCATTTGCATTGTCTGTGCTGGATTCATTGGGCACCAACTGCCTACAATTACCAATATAACCTGCCCAACTTAATAACTAATAATGCCACCTCCCAGCAGTATAAGACTTGATAACACGGGTTCAGCTATACAAAGGAAATTTAAACGCATTAATCATGGCAATAAAAAAAGCTTTTTTACATCATGAATAAACTCAACATTCATTACCAGACAAACTGTACTGACAGCTGACCATCATCCATTCCAACATTGTTCTGATATCGTCACCCATTTATTCTCTATGCATTCCAGAGATGGACAAAATTGCAACATCAGGAGAAGAGGGTGCGGAAAATTTGCATGATACATGTAGATCAGCAACCCTAAATCTGACCATGTACTCAACCAAAAGGTTACCATATATTGGTTTCTACTTTCTAAATGATTTATTTTACACTTTGTTACTTCTGCTTGTGATGTTTATTCTTATTTAGTGTATCTTTTAAAATTCATATTGCAAAGAGGATCAATAAGTGTAGTGCCAGTAAAAATGTGTAGGGGGCAGTAAAGAGCTCTGACTTGCAACAGTGTCTTGTAGTGGGTCCTAAGTCTCTGCCAATCTCCTGTTGTATGCTTTATGTCTTACCTCATAGTGGGTGGCCCCTGACTACTTTCTGTAAATGCTTCTTATACTGTTAGCAAACAATGGGCTATAATCAGTGATCACTTTCATTGGTTGGTAGTAGTCACCATTCAATGAGAAGGCTCTCCAAGGACGACCAATAATACAAAATGTTAGCCACCATTATCAATGTTTTTTCAGTCTGTCGCATACAAAGAGCAGTATAAGTTCTGAGCCCAAAGAAAGACTCCCAAATGTTGCTTCTTCAATGAATATTATTATGTATTTATATATTTCTGATTACATTACATGTTATAAGGAATGGACTGTGAATTTACTAATCAGATTTGAGCTGCAGGTTCTAATTCAGATTGGAGATATGAATCAGACACTTAATATCCCGAATTAAGTCCCGCATGGGACGGGCCCCCAAATCATTCCCCCCTACATGTAATAGCAACACATCAGGGGGCCTGTCTAAGCCAGCAAACCTATTTACCTCGGGAACCACCCTTCGCCACTGCATACCTGGGATCCCGATCCACCGCACCTGAGCCACCTCCCTCTGAAGTCCCAATTGTCGACCAGCCCGCCTTACATCAGCCCTTCGGGCCCCCCAGTACACATAAGAGTGGCCCAGGATCCACACCAAGCACGCCCGCCCATCTGTAACAAAGAAAACAGAACAACCAACACAACTCGGGGACAGACGCACCCCCACTCTGTCACCCCCGAAAACAACACCCTACAACAAATGAGGCCGCACATACAAACGAAAATGCTGCGATTCCCATCGACCAACATGTTTTACAAACTCCTGGCCCAGGCCCCACCGAGCGGCCTCTGTGGCTGCTCCAATCCTAAATGAATGAGTGGCATACTCACCCGGGTTCCTGCCCGAAGCCGCCACACATTTCCGGAAAACAGCCATGAACTGGAATCGGGTCACAAACGAGGAATCCTCATGCAAAAACAAAGGACTGCCCCCCCGTGGCCTTACTGCGAGATACTCACCCAGGACCTTTACCGGACACAACGCCGCCCCTCGCAGCACCACACTCGCCCCTTTCCCACTCTGATCCGTTTTTGACCTGCGTATCCACACAAAAACTGCCCTCCCCGTGACCCGCACATCCTCCAACTGCAAACCACCTTCTTTAAGTTTTGTTGGACAAACCACTTCACTCACCCGTAAAGCAGCAAAAAAGGTCAGCACAAACACCGCCTTAAATAATAACATTTCGAAGTTACTAAAACAAACTGAACCCAACCTATGACAAATGTCCCCCAACATTACAAAGGAAACCGGCCTCCTCCCATCCACCTGCCTACTACCCCGCCCATAACCTTTCATGGCCTGCCGCACCACAAAACATTTTGTCCCAGCGGCCCAACCCAACAATTTAAAGAGGAAAGCTAATGCTGACAGCTTCTTAACCAAATCAACCACCACATCAAATGAAGTATAAGCAACCCTGCAAAGCTCAGGCGCAATACCATCATTCACAGACTCCCCTTTAGGATAAGACAAATGATGAATCATTCTAAACTGATTACTCTCCCGCTTCGGAACCACCCCTAACGGTGACACCACCCAATTCTCCAACGGCAAGTCTCTGAAAGGCCCCGCCATGCGACCCAAAGCCACCTCCTTTTCCAATTTTTTTGCAACCACCCCTGGATTGCCCAAGGCCGACTGCAAATTCTTCAGCACCCTGTGAATACTCACCAAACTACACGGTATCCGGAAACCCTCCTTAAAACCAACCTCCAAATCCCTCGCCGCCTTCCGATCCGGATACTTACCTAGAAAATGGCACATGTTTTCCACTTTCACCGGCGTCATCCCTTTTTCCCGCAGGCTCCAAGGGACGCCCCTTCCCTCTGACCAGGCACCTGGCTCCCGAATGCGCTCCCCCACAACCGGAGCACTCATGTTTAAAACGGCAGGTGGGACCAAATTTGCAGGTGCCCTCGTTGAACAACCAGCAGAGGCCCTTTTTCTTACCCGCCAGGGATCCTGCTGGCCCGGGACCCCCGACGTTCCAGAGAAAAGGCTGGTGAGACATCCTCGCCGACGTCATAAGCCGCATCCAGAGGCTGATATCCTTATGGTCCCAGCGCATACCCGGCCTCAACGCCTTCCTTTGCCTGAACTGCTCATCATAGCGCAGCCAAGCAACCCCCCCATATACTCTGTAAGCCTCAGTAATTACATCCAGGTAGCAAAAAAGCGCCGAGCAATTCTCAGGAGCTTTTTCCTCCACAATACATGCCAAAATTGCAAAAGCCTGCAACCAGTTCTGGAAAGTTCGGGGAATTAACCGCCATAATCCCTTATCCTTACCTGAACGTTTACCCTCCCCCGGCTTGGACTCTCTTCCCCCAAAATGCTCCACTGGCAACAACGAAAATACCTCAACATATTCCCCTCTCTAGATTTTTTTCCCTAATCTCAGGAGCCAAGTGAGCACCCAACGTACCTTCAAAACATACAGAAACCTCACCTTTTGCCCCGTCCGCAATCCCCTGATTACTTACCTCTCCCGCCGAATCCTTGGGGGCCTCCCCTTCAGTCCCATGCATTACCGTACCGGAACTGCCACCAACACCAGACAATACTGGGGTAGAAAACCCACTGCCCCCCCTAGTAACCAGCCCCTCACCCACAACATCCGGTACTACTTCACCCAGTAACCAGCCTCCACCCCAGACTTCCGGGTATCCCCCCCACTGACAGCCCCCCCAGTAAACTGCATCAACAAATCCCGCAGCCCCTTTAACAATTCACCACCTTGATTCAACGGCTCCTGCTCACAATCCCCTCTCCTGCCATCCCCTCTCCCCCGTTCAATACAAACACCATCATCATTAATAACATCCCCATCAACCCCCCCTCCCCCTCTCTCCATGCCCCACACAGCCAAGTACTCACCAGGCTGCCGGGTGCCGTCCGCACCAGCAGCCGCCGTACTGCTGCGCTGCCGTCCCTGCATCTCCTTCTCCAAATCCGGGATTTCCCCTTCTGAAGCTGGATCCTCGGCCGCCCACTAGGTGGCAGAACAAGTCATTGTTTTAATAGGCACTGAATGAGAAGTGTAGAGAGATTGGAACTGAGAATTTCAGACAAATTATTAGGGAATACTTTCTAAATAGAACCCTAAAATGTTCCATATCTGTATTCCAAGGGGGTCACCAGGAACAGCAGGGGGACTTCAAGGCATGAACCTAATAAAGGCAATGTCCTGTGTTTGTGGATACATTTTATTATGTTTAAGACTAAAAGCACAATTTCAAAAAATATATTTTAAGTGATTCTACTTTGTTGGTTTGTATATAGTTTCTTTCTTCCTATTATGCTAAGGTCAAAAAATAAAATATTTTCAGACACATATTGGAGGTATCGGGTATACTCATTTGCTAGTGTACAAACCACCACCTAATACAAACCAGGACCCAAAATTAGAAAGTTTCCAGATGCATAAAAAAAGGAGGATGAGCTTGTGCCTTTCTAAGATGGAGAATAACAGCAAAGAATGATATCCCTGCGATGATTCTTCTTTTTCCAACTCTGTCCTATAATCATCATCTCCGCTCTCTGCAGTTCTTCTCTCCCTTTACAATGGTGTTCGGGGAACTCTACACAAATCAAATCTATTTATCTGATATCTCTCCTCCCACCTAAACAAGAGGTTGCTAAAAGGTCCACATTACACTAAGGGGTGTATTTAATAAAAAATTCTCCTATCAAATTAATCTTCATCAACTCATCAAATTCATCTATAACATTCCTTTACACAAAGCATTACCTATGGTGACAGCTGTGCACTTTGACAATTGCCCACTAGGTGGCAGAACGAATCATTATTTTAATAGGCACTGTATGAGAAGTGCAGAGAGATTGGAACTGAGTATTTCAGCCAAATGAACAGGAAATAATTTCTAGATAGAACCCTAAAATGTTCCATATCTGTATTCCAAAGGGGGTCACACCAGGAACAGCAGGGG